>NC_084627.1:38688741-38891241 GCF_033978795.1 Nerophis ophidion | reverse complement strand
TCATAGCGTACCAAAGTCGTACTAAAACATTTTGATAGATTTTTGAGCGCCATGTGTAGTGAAGTGAAGTGAATTATATTTACATAGTGCTTTTCTCTAATGACTCAAAGCACTTTGAATTGTGAAACCCAATATCTAAGTTACGTTTTTAAACCAGTGTTGGTGGCACTGGCAGCAGGTGGGTAAAGTGTCTTGCCCAAGGACACAACGGCAGTGACTGGGTTGGCAGAAGCCGGGATCGAACCTGGAACCCTCAAGTTGCTGGCACGGCCACTCTACCAACCGAACTATAAGCCATGGGGCGGTGTAATGTTCTATATTTTAAATGGAACATATAAAATGTTGGTTTAAATGATTGATTGAAACTTTTATTAGTAGATTGCACAGTTCAGTACATATTCCGTACAATTGACCACTAAATGGTAACACCCCAATAAGTTATTCAACTTGTTGAAATCGGGGTCCACGTAAATCAATTCATGGTGTTGTTAACTTTAGACCCCGGCGTGGCGAAGTTGGTAGAGTGGCCGAGGGTTACTGGTTCAACCCCCACCTTCTACCATCCTAGTCACGTCCGTTGTGTCCTTGGGCAAGACATTTCACCCTTGCTCCTGATGAGTCCTGGTGAGCGCCTTGCATGGCAGCTCCCTCCATCAGTGTGTGAATGGGCGAATGTGGAAATACTGTTAAAGTGCTTTGGGCTCCTTAAAAAGTACAGTCTACACGTATCTCTTATGTTTGACTGCCATCTACTGGTCACACTTATTATTACAGCATTTACCAAATAAAATTGCTTCAAGGTGGGTATGCTCAACCCAACTTATTCCTTACATTAGGCGCACCGGGTTTTAAGGCGCACTGTTGAGTTTTGAGGGGGAAAAAAGCTTTTTGTATGCACTCGATAGTTCGGAAAATACGGTACATAAGATGGAAAATGAATATAAAATAGTACTAATCTGGCTCTACGATTGTCTTACATTAAAGCCATTTTACCTGCATATATTATTCAGTAGAATCATTCATGTTTATACTTGTAAACAGTACAAGTCTGCTATAAGGAGTATTCTTTTAACGCGACCTGCTCTCTAATTTCTGATTCTGCTGGAATCCGTCCACCCAACATTTCTGTCTAGGGAGTTCTACAGCGCTTCCTCCCTAACATCTTAAATCCAACTTGGATTTCCACGTCATGATAACCTGGAAATCTTATTAACAAGGATTTCTGTGTCCCCCTTCTCTTTCCACTCCTCCCTCTCCTTACCATTTTTTGTATGTTTTTGTTTATGGATGAAAACTTCCTGACCCCTCCCTTCATGTCCCCCACGGGAAATCTCCACCCCTTCCCTCCATGGCCTCCTATTATCTTCTCTGCGGAAAAGCGGCCGCATGCCATATCGTGATATGTACGAGATGCTCCGAGACATGTCCCCTCCTCTAGGTTTGGGAAAGAAATGCCCACCCCGCATCGCCTATAAGGTAGAATCTCTCCCTCCTCATCTTTCCTTTCCCTTCTTCAATTACTTCTGCTTCCCTGCGTCCGAATGTCTCACATTCACAATCTTCTGGAATGTCTCTTGTCCTGTTTTAAGACGCCATGAGAGTGCCATGCTTTGTGGGGGTTTGTTGACTTGTAACTAAGTTTGCTTTGACAACATTCATTTGTAGCCAGATTATATTAGTTCATTGTCCTTATGGAGATAAAATGGTGTCGTTTTACGTAAAAACACAACAAAAAAGATTCAGAAACAAAATATATAGATTTGAAATTTAAAGAAATAACCTCGGAATCAGGAGGAACGGTGTGGTTTGGAACCTAGTCAGTGGCTTAGTGGTCAGTGTCCGCCCTGAGATCGGTAGGTTGTGAGTTTAAACCCTGGCCGAGTCGTACCAAAGATGATAAAAATGGGACTCATTACCTCCCTGTTTGGCACTCAGCCTCCAGGGTTGGAATTGGGGGTTAAAGGCCTACTGAAATTAGATGTTCTTATGTAAACGGGGATAGCAGGTCCATTCTATGTGTTATACTTGATCATTTCGCGATATTGCCATATTTTCGCTGAAAGGATGTAGTAGAAAAGCCTTGCCTTTACTGGGAGTAGCAGACGATGTGCGCGTGACGTCACGGGTTGTAGGGCTCCTCACATCCTCACATTGTTGATAATCATAGCCACCAGCAGCAAGAGCTATTCAGACCGAAAAAGCGTCAATTTCCCCATTAATTTGAGCGAGGATGAAAGATTCGTGGATGAGGAAAGTTAGAGTGAAGCACACACACACACAAAAAAAAAAAAAAGGCGACGGCTGTGGGACCGTTTCAGATCTAATTAGACACATTTACTATGATAATTCTGGAAGATCCCTTATCTGCTTATTGTTTTAATAGTTTTTAAGTGAGATTGTAAAGTCATACCTCAAAGTCGGAGGGCTGCGGAAAAGGATGTAGTAGAGAACATCGATGATAAAGTTCGCAACTTTTGCTCGCTAATAAAAAAGCCTTGCCTTTACAGGAAGTAGCAGACGATGTGCGCGTGACGTCACGGGTTGTAGGGCTCCTCACACCCTCACATTGTTTATAATCATAGCCACCATCAGCAAGAGCTATTCGGACCGAGAAAGAGTCAATTCCCCCATTAATTTGAGCGAGGATGAAAGATTCGTGGATGAGGAAAGTTAGAGTGAAACACACACACACAAAAAAAGAAAAGGCGACGGCTCCAGGCGGAGGCCGTGGGACCGTTTCAGATCTAATTAGACACATTTACTATGATAATTCTGGAAGATCCCTTATTTGCTTATTGTTTTAATAGTTTTTTAGTGAGATTGTAAAGTCATTCCTCAAAGTCGGAGGGCTGCGGAAAAGGATGTAGTAGAGAACATCGATGATAAAGTTCGCAACTTTTGCTCGCTAATAAAAAAGCCTTGCCTTTACCGGAAGTAGCAGACGATGTGCGCGTGACGTCATGGGTTGTAGGGCTCCCCAGATCCTCACATTGATTATAATCATAGCCACCAGCAGCAAGAACTATTTGGACAGAGAAAGCGACAATTTCTCCATTAATTTGAGCGAGGATGAAAGATTCGTGGATGAGGAAAGTTAGAGTGAAGCACACACACACACACACACAAAAAAAAGAAAAGGCGACGGCTCCAAGCGGAGGCCGTGGGACCGTTTCAGATCTATTTAGACACATTTACTAGGATAATTCTGGAAGATCCCTTATCTGCTTATCGTTTTAATAGTGTTTTAGTGAGATTGTAAAGTCATACCTCAAAGTCGGAGGGCTGCGGAAAAGGATGTAGTAGAGAACATCGACGATAAAGTTCGCAACTTTTGGTCGCTAATAAAAAAGCCTTGCCTTTACCGTAAGTAGCAGACGATGTGCGTGTGACGTCATGGGTTCTAGGGCTCCCCACATTCTCACATTGATTATAATCATAGCCACCAGCCGCTAGAGCGATTCGGACCGAGAAAGCGACAAGTTCCCCATTAATTTGAGCGAGGATGAAAGATTCGTGGATGAGGAAAATTAGAGTGAAGCACACACACACAAAAAAAAAAAGAAAAGGCGACGGCTCCAGGCGACGGCAGTGGGACCGTTTCAGATCTATCCATCCATCCATTTACTACCGCTTATTCCCTTTTGGGGTGGCGGGGGGCGCTGGCGCCTATCTCAGCTACAATCAGGCGGAAGGCGGTGTACACCCTGGACAAGTCGCCACCTCATCGCATGGCCAACACAGACAGACAGACAACTTTCACACTCACATTCACACACTAGGGCCAATTTAATGTTGCCAATCAACCTATCCCCAGGTGCATGTCTTTTGAAGTGGGAGGAAGCCGGAGTACCCGGAGGGAACCCACGCATTCACGGGGAGAACATGCAAACTCCACACAGAAAGATCCCAAGCCTGGATTTGAACCCAGGGCTGCAGGAACTTCGTATTGTGAGGCAGATGCACTAACCCTTCTGCCACCATGAAGCCTGTTTCAGATCTAATTAGACACATTTACTATGATAATTCTGGAAGATCCCTTTTCTGCTTATTGTTTTAATAGTGTTTTAGTGAGATTGTTACGTCATACCTCAAAGTCGGAGGGCTGCGGTGAACGCCAGTGTCTCTCAGAGAAGCCAATGGAGGAGCCAATATCACAGCTGCCTTTTTGAGCTGCAGGATGAGGTCACATAATCCACTGAAGTCTCTGGTAAGAGACAACTTAATATCACAATTTTCCCATCCAAAAACTTGCTGGTTGACATAGAGAAACGTGTTAAAGCTTCACTACAAACAAAGAAACACCGCCTGTGTTTCGTTGCTAAAGGCAGCTGCAATCCACCGCCTTCCACCAACAGCATTCTTCTTTGACGTCTCCATTATTAATTAAACAAATTGCAAAAGATTCAGCAACACAGATGTCCAAATTACTGTGTAATTATGCGATTAAAAGAGACTACTTTTGGCCGTGTGTGGTGCTGGGCTAATATGTCCGCTACAACCCGAGACGTCACGCGCACGTGTCATCATTCCGCGTCATCGTTCTGCGACGTTTTCAACAAGAAACTCCGAGGGAAATTTAAAATTGTAATTTAGTAAACTAAACCGGCCATATTGGTATGTGTTGCAATGTTAATATTTCATCATTGATATATAAACTATCAGACTGCGTGGTCGGTAGTAGTGGGTTTCAGTAGGCCTTTAAATCCCCAAAAAATCTCCCCTTACCTCCCAGGGGCTGATGGGTGATGGGTCAAATGCAGAAGACAAATCTCACCACACCTAGTGTGTGTGTTACAATCATTGGTACTTTCAATTTAACTTTAAAAGTTGTTTCATCCTGGTCGTGGAACTGTGGACCAGTTTTATACTCTCGGCAGGGTCCTCGAAGGTGCATGGGAGTTTGCCCAACCAGTCTACATGTGCTTTGTGGACTTGGAGAAGGCCTTCGACCGTGTCCCTCGGGAAGTCCTGTGGGGAGTGCTCAGAGAGTATGGGGTATCGGACTGTCTGATTGTGGCGGTCCGTTCCCTGTATGATCAGTGTCAGAGCTTGGTCCGCATTGCCTGAAGTAATTCTGACCCGTTTCCAGTGAGGTTTGGACTATGTCAAGACTGCCTTTTGTCACCGATTCTGTTCATAACTTTTATGGACAGAATTTCTAGGCGGAGTCAAGGCGTTGAGGGGTTCCGGTTTGGTGGCTGCAGGATTAGGTCTCTGCTTTGTGTGTGGTCCTGATGGCTTCATTCGGCCAGGATCTTCAGCTCTCGCTGGATCGGTTCGCAGCCGATTGTGAAGCGACTGGGATGAGAATCAGCACCGCCAAGTCCGAGTCCATGGTTGTCGCCCGTAAAAGGGTGGAGTGCCATCTCCGGGTTGGGGAGGAGACCCTGCTCCAAGTGGAGGAGTTCAAGTACCTAGGAGTCTTGTTCACGAGAGGGGGAAGAGTGGATCGTGAGATCGACAAGCGGATTGGTGCGGCGTCTTCAGTAATGCGGACGCTGTATCGAGCCGTTGTGGTGAAGAAGGAGTTGAGCCGGAAGGCAAAACTCTCAATTTACCGGGCGATCTACGTTCCCATCCTCACCTATGGTCATGAGCTTTGGGTCGTGACCGAAAGGATAAGATCACGGGTACAAGCGGCTGAAATAGTTTCCTCTGTCCCTTCGAGATAGGGTGAGGAGCTCTGCCATCCGGGAGAAGTTCAAAGTAAAGCCACTGCTCCTCCACATCTAGAGGAGCCAGATGAGGAGGTTCGGGCATCTGGTCAGGATGCCACCCGAACCCCTAGGGAGGTAGGTGTTTTAGGCACGTCCAACCGTTAGGAAGCCCCAGGACACGTTGGGAAGACTATGTTTCCCGACTGGCCTGGGAACGTCTGAGAATCCCCCGGCAGGAGCTGGACAAAGTGACTGGGGAGATAGAAGTCTGGGCTTCCCTGCGTGTGTTTGAGGTAATTGTCCTGTTAGAACACCTAACACCCAACTGCGCCCAAGACCCAACCTTCGGGCTGATGATTTTAAATTGTCCTGAAGAATTTGGAGGTAATCCTCCTTTTTCATGGTCTAAATTACTCTCTCTAAAGCACCAGTTCCATCGGCAGCAAAACAGGTTTAGGGCATAATAACACCACCACCATGCTTGACGGTAGACATGGTGTTCCGGGGATTAAAGGCCTCACCTTTTCTCCTCCAAATATATTGCTGGGTATTACGGCTAAATTTCTGTTTTCATCCGACCTCAGAACTTTCCTCCAGAAGGTCTTATCTTTATCCATGTGATTGGCATGAAAAAAAGTTTGGCTGGAAAACAATCTGTAACCCAGAAAAAAGACAACATTTTGTTCGATAATATATATATGTTTCCAATATTTTTGGGGGTTTTGGGGGGGTTTACAAATTATTATTATTTTTTTTTAAATTTCATTTCCATATTTTGGTTTGCATAAAAAGACACACATTGTATATCTGCAAAACTTGGCGGCAGGAACACATTATGTGATTATTATGTGATCCTAACATACCGGTATGTTATCGCTATGACAACTGTTTACCTAACGTGAGTTGTTCCAAGAAGAGCACACATTTTTTATTTGTTTACATTACCCACATCTGAAAACAGTGGCACAGTAATTGAATACGTATTGTCGAATATAATTTTCTGTTCTGCGTTCTGCTCGTCTTCGCCCTGATGACTGCATCTTCTCATTTCAAAGGCTTTCTTTCCGCCCGACGCTCACTCATTGGGAATTCTAACGGCTGGCTTTTGTGATGTGTTGTTTTGTAGTGCAAAACTGCCGCTCCCTATTTTTGTGTTGCATGGTCTATCTCTGTTTGTTTCCCCACGATGTGTGCAGACAAGCATGTCTCGTCCTGCCTGCCTCACTATGAACTGAAATGTGCATGACAGAATGAGGTGCAACATTTCAATGAAGCCATGCACTTAATGCATTAGCTTCTATTGAAGTCAAATATGGAAATGTTTTCCAGAACATGGTTGTAGGTTTACTAAATAAAAAGCAGAATTTTGAAGGACGGGAAACTTAGAATATTTGGCAAGTTTTCTAAACTTTTTGAGACATTTTCATCCTTTGATATCATAAGAATATACAGCCAGACATTGCGGATACATAAATGTACCTTTCTGTATATCCCTAAAGAATATATAATGGAACCAGTTTATGTTGGACTGGCTGATTCGCGTCAAGATACAATAAGTAGTTGTTAACATAACCGAAACAAGTCAATGCTTGCACATAGGGATGGGGACTAGATTCTGTACTTCTTGTCGGTCCAGGCCAAATTCCGCCGTACGTTTTTGTACGTGACATCACATCTGGTTGCAAACTTGGCACCAAAGAGGAAAAAAGTGAAAGGTACCCATCCCTGCTTGGGCATTCACTTGTGTCTTTGACCACAGATACAAGGAAAATGGATGATATTTAGACTTAGATTTAGACAAACTTCAATGATCCACAAGGGAAATTGTTCCACACTGTAGCTCAGTTACAAAGGATGGAAAGAGTAAGAATGGAAAGTAGAATGCAGGTATAAAGTAGACTAAAAATGTAAATAGTCAAGGAAATAAAGAAAACGCATTGAATGAGAAGGTGTGTCCAAAGTTTTGGCCTGTACTGTACCTAATTTATGCGTGATCTGTACCCCAGTGGTTATTTTTTACGGTCTGGATCATGGGTGTCAAACTCTGGCCCGCTTGAGGCAATATCAAATTAACATTAAAGCTGGCCCGCCGGTAACACCACATTCACCGCTAATACTCATACTTGCCAACCCTCCCGATTTTCCCGGGAGACTCCCGAAGTTTAGTGCCCTTCCCGAAAATCTACCTGGGCAACCATTCTCAGGATTTCCACCCGGACAACAATATTGGGAGCGTGCCTTAAAGGGGAACATTACCACAATTTCAAAAGGGTTAAAAAGAATAAAAAATCAGTTCCCAGTGGCTTGTTGTATTTTTTGAAGTTTTTTTCAAAATTTTACCGGTCCCGGAATATCCCTAAAAAAAGCTTTAAAGTGCTTGATTTTTGCTATTTGCGATGCGACTATTCATTTCCTTGTGACGTCATACAGTGCTGCCAATGTAAACAAACAATGGGAATACCACAGCAAGATATAGTGACATTAGCTCGGATTCAAACTCGGATTTCAGCGATTTAAGCGATTCAACAGATTACGCATGTATTGAAACAGATGGTTGGAGGATGAAAGTATTGAAGAAGAAACTGAAGATATTGAGCGAATAGCTATTGACGCTATTCATAGCCATAGCATCGCCGGTAAAATGTGCGGACCAAACGATCAAGACTTTCGCATCTTTTGACACTGGAGCAACTTAAATCCGTCGATTGGTAAGTGTTTTTTTTTCGCATTAAATGTGGATGGAAGGAAACGTAATATAATTGCAAATGCATCTGCAGGTTATCCATACATCTCTGTGCCATGTCTGCTTTAGCACCGCCGGTAAATAGCATGTTAGCATCGATTAGCGTAGTATGTTAGCATCGATTAGCTTGCAGTCAACATCAACAAAACTCACCTTTGTGATTTTGTTGACTATCGTTGCAAATGCATTTGCAGGTTATCCATACACATCTGTGCCATGTCTGTCATCGCTGGTAAAATGTGGAGACACTCCAGCACATTCAATGGGGGTCTGGCGGCAGACACTTTGGCATCTTCGGGCCAGTGGTGCAACTTGAATCCCTCCCTGTTAGTGTTGATACACCCTCCGACAACACACCGTCGATGCATGATGTCTCCAAGGTTCCAAAAAATAGTCAAAAAAACGGAAAATAACAGAGCTGAGACCCAATGTTTACAATGTGTTGAAAATGAAAATGGCGGGTGTGTTACCTCGGCGACGTCACATCCTGATGTCATCGCCTCCAGAGCGATAAACAGAAAGGCGTTTGATTCGCCAAAATTCACCCATTTAGAGTTCGGAAATCGGTTAAAAAAATAGATGGTCTTTTTTCTGCACCATCAAGGTATATATTGACGCTTACATAGGTCTGGTGATAATGTTCCCCTTTAAAGGCACTGCCTTTAGCGTCCTCTACAACATTCCGTCACGTCCTCTTTCCCTCCATACAAACAGCGTGCTGGCCAAGTCACATAATATATGCGGCTTTCACACACACATACTTGGTCAACAGCCATACAGGTCACACTGAGGGTGGCCGTATAAACAACTTTAACATTGTTACAAATATGCGCCACACTGTGAACCCACACCAAACAAGAATAACAAAACACATTTAGGGAGAACACCCGCACCGTAACACAACATAAACGCAACAGAACAAATACCCAGAACCCCTTGCAGCTCTAACTCTTCCGGAATGCTACAATATACACCCCCCGCTACCACCAAACCCCGCCCACCTAATTTTTTATTTTATTTTCGAATTTATTAGCCTGTGGGAAAAGTTAATATTGATATTTACTTCAGAAGGCTGCAAATAGAATAGAGGCGTTAATTTTTTTTAATTAAGTTTTTTCGTTTGTTTTTTGAAAGTTGATTTTGCACTATTACGTTATATAACCTCTGCCTGTTCCATGGGAGGAAGTCGGAGTACCCGGAAGGAACCCAGGCAGTCACGAGGAGAACATGCAAACTCCACACAGAAAGATACCGAGCCTGGGATTGAATCCAGGATTACTCAGGACCTTCGTATTGTGAGGGAGATGCACTAACCCCTGTACCACCGTGCTGCCCTATTTAAGCCTTGCTTGTTCAATATTCAATGCAAAACTTGTTTGGGTCCCTATTAAAAGGTTAATTTGTTCAACCTTGGCCCGCGGCTTTGTTCAGTTTTAAATTTTGGCCCACTCTGTATTTGAGTTTGACACCCCTGGTCTGGATGATTACTCATTTTACGCATTTTTTTAAAATAAAGCATTGATATTTAAATGATTACAAAAAAATAAATAATTAATATAGATCAAATACATTTTTATACACTCTTAACTCCCTGAATACCTTTTTGTCCTGGCATTACTTAACTGGGCAACAATTATTTCCCAGTGTATTATTGATATATGAAAGAATTTCAACTAAAAATATTAACATTTAACATGAAAACATTCTTTAAAAAAAACAAAACCCTAATTGTATTCATAGGAACACAATAACAGTCATGACCAAAAATAGAGCAAAAATGTACTTGAAAGGACCAAAATGTCTCCAATATACTCAATGGGTTCTTAATCCTGAATGTTGCCTCCTCAATTACAGTCTTGCAAAATCACGTTTCCTCCCTTCTTCTTCTTCTTTTTTTCCCCTGACACTTTTATTAGCGTCTGGTGAAGATGAACATGCCTATTGCGGACGACAACACCGTGCATTTCACCTCCACGCTCATGGCTCTGATCCGCACTGCCTTGGAGATCAAGCTGGCATCCGGTGAGTCTTTATTTGCGGCCGGAATGACAACTTTTGTGAATAATTGCAATATTACACTTCCGCAGGGGTTTTGGCACAACACGTGTGTGATATTGACCTGAAGAGAGAGCTAACCAGAGTGTGGCCCAACTTGTCGCAGAAGTCTATTGACCTGCTGGTGACACCACATAAATGTACGATCTCCTTAAGGACCGACAAGGCATCATTATCCGTTACTGTGTTTACAGTAACGGAAAAAAAAAATGCATTTCTCTCTGCTTTATTCCAGACAATGAACTGACTGTAGGGAAAGTGTATGCAGCACACATGATCTTTGATTATTACAAGCAGAATCGTGCCAAAAGACTCCAGCTGCAGCATCCTTCTGGAGGACATCAGGTAAGCTCAGTAGTGGAAGCTGAAGTCCACGTTTAATGAATGGGACTTGGGAAAACCTGGTCAGAATTAGGGTTAATAATAATAATAATAATAATAATAATAATACATTTTATTTGTAAAAAGCCCTTTACGTTGAGCAAACAACGTCAAAGTGCCACAGTGTAAAAAAATAGTAATAATAAAAATAAATAAATTATAAAACTAGAAACAGCCCAATAGCTATAACAAGCATGCATGTCTATAGAAAGGCTTTTTTTTTTTAAAAAGATGGGTTTTTAAGCCTTTTTTAAAAGCATCCACAGTCTGAGGTGCCCTCAGGTGGTCAGGGAGAGCATTCCGCAGACTGGGAGCAGCGGAGCAGAAAGCCCGGTCTCCCATTGTTCGAAGCTTGTTGTACGGTATACCGGTATTGGTATATGTGGATATCTTGCTCTTCCGGGTTCTTCGGACCACCAAGGACGGACATGACAGCCTTGTTCATCTTTGTGAACAATATTTTATTTTCCGATTAAAGTTCTTTCTGTTGCTTTTTAGCCATCAGTGTATGTCTCCGTCTTGCTTTCGCTCGTGCCCATGTTCGTGTTTGCTCGCCACCATCAACCCTTTCTCCTTCCCGACTGCTGCCTTTAACAGAGTGATTAGATAAATGCACCCAGCTGGGCCATATACGCACCTGTCGATGATCTCGAAGGCGGTCCTTGCACACCCCGCTTCGCTGCAGGTCCGCATGCCACGCCACCCCCCTCCCACAGTATATTAGCGCGATACTAATGAATGATATTCGGTACTATACCGCCTCTAAAAAGTACAGGTACCCAAAATTTTGGTATTATACAAAACTTGTCAAAGTTAGTTGGTGACGAACCCCAAGATGCAGAGAAGGAGGGAGGCATTTTGCAGGAAAACATGATTTAATTTAAAACACTAAGACAAAACCCAACAAAGGGTACAAACAAAAAGCGCACACGTGGGTGGATAACAAACAAAAAAGGACTAGCTTGGAAGCTAGCAGGTATCGAGCAAGAAACAGAAGTCGTACTTGGCGGTTCTAGGCATGCTTACATGAGGGGGCAGTAAGAAATGTGAAGGGGGCATCATGTGTACACATCATGCTCCAGCACTTTTTTTCCTATGCTTATAGTAACGATGCTTTCTTCATTGAAATGGGTCTTTAGCTATGTGTCCAACCCCAACCTGGAGTAGTGGATTGCACTTTGTCAGGCCTCTACCTTCAGACCTGTCCAACTTGGGTGTCCCACCTGAAGACCAAGCTCCTGCTGGTATAGCTTTTACGGTCACTGAGGCACGCAAACCCCCTGACCACAATAAGGTGGCAATCCCTCAGGGGGGAAACATTAACAGCGCTGCCATATTTCCGACAGGGGAAACAGAAGCAGGCGTCTCGCACCACAGAATACTCTAGCCATGGTCGTGTGCGGTACCAGGCAGGATTGAATTATCTTAATGTTGTACCAAATGCACGCTTTGGGTAGCCACCCAGTATTGGCTGAGATGGTGCGTTGCCATTTAAGTTACTGGGTAGCTGAGCAGGCTGCTTTGGGGGAGCGCTTGTTGGGGGGACGGAGGGAGCTGGTGCAGGAGAAACAGTGCTTGCTTGTGCTAAAGGTGCAGTATTGCTAGCTGCTGTCCCTGATGTACCAGCAGTGGTGTCATTGCTACTACTACATGCAGGAGCAGGACTAGAATTTTTAAATGCTCTGAAAAATGGATGCATTACTGAGCATTAACTTTCTCTTTGTGAGCTGCTGGAAGCTGGAGCAGAAAATAAGTAAGCTTGAACAACAACAGAAAAAACCTGCTGTGATTACATGAAGAAAAACAACAACAGTACAGGACTACAGCCTGGGGCGGGGCTTTACGTAGGGGTCTGTCAGACAGAGGTCACTTGTCTTCAGTTCGTCACATGCAGTGGACGTGGGCCAGGGGCGTCGCCAGACGGATTTCACTGGGGCACGTGCCCACTGTTGAGCTGCAGTACCCCAGTAAAAAATTCACCAATAAAAAACAACATTTCAGAGTTTTAAGTCTACATAACATAGACAACAGCGCACATACTACTTAGTATGGTAATTGATTGCTACTGTATTCACTCCACGAAACAATGAGCACATGGCTAATTAATATGGTAATTTATTCACGTGTGGATTGAGACTTCGGTTGAGAGAGAGAAAGAGAGAGAGAGAGGGGGGGGGGGGGGGGGGGTGAGAATCACTGCTGAGGTACGTAACGTTAGCCAACAACAATTTGTTAATTACATTATTTTGATTTTGAGTTGACTCAAACTGTAACTCCTAGATGGATTTAAGAAAGTTATTGGCCCGCAGCAGGGAAGAAGCAGCGAGGAATAAGAGATGTAAGTGAAGTCCTAGCTAGCTAGGCAACATCATTGTCTTAAGTTGATGCTAAGTTAGCTAACGTTATTCCTTGTATCAAGACAAACATATTAATTCGCTGTACGAGCTGTCCGGGGAATTTCCAATCAACATGAAACATAATGTTGGTTATTGTCTGCTGGTTCTGCATCAATGATGATTTGGAGTCAGCATGTGTGAGTTGAGTGCTTCTCAAATGGTTTATTATCAGGAAGAAAAACATTTTTCCATATCATCAAGTCGTTAGCCAAATTTTTAAATCATTCAAGTTTATTTCACAGAAAAATAGCACAGTAGACTTGTCTTGTTAATCGGTGTGACTTTGACTAAAATAATCTTGTTTTGTCACCAGAAAAATGGCTACAGCTAAAGCATCTGGTTTTGTTTCCTGAAAAAATAGTAACATTTCTGTATGTGTTTTCAGAAAGATGGCTGAAAATATCGGGTTTTGTTGCCCCATTTAGATTTTTAAAAAATATATTTCCATGTCTGTCCTGAGTCCTCCTCCAACTTGTTAGTCGGTTTGCCTTTTGCTAAAATACTCACTAATAGTCACTAGAAAAAAGGCTAAAATAATCTGGTTTTGTTGCCACAATTTGATTTTTTTCTCCCTAAACTTATTTTTTCCATGCACACATCTGACTGCAACTCACTGAAAATGACACACAATCCACTTTTATGTCACGAGCCACCAGTTGGGAACCACTGGTCAACTGTATAACAGTTACTGTAATATTTCCATGTCTGTCCAGAGTGATTGACCACTTTGCAAAAATGAAAAGGAGACGTTACAGTTTACTTCTCAGAAAATGATTCCCTGAACAGAAACACAACAGTTGTTCATTTATTGTACTACTCTGGCTTTATTGTTTTGTGTATATTTTATAGTTTTGTGTATCTGAAATAGGATTAGCCACATTGCCATAAATGGAAATTAAATAATATAAAAGAACCCAGAGATGTAGGGGTGCTTTATTTTTTGTTTTTCTTTTGTAGATGTTAAATTTGCAGATGATTACCGCAATATATATTTCAAAAAGATTAATTGCTCTTCCTTTTGGCTTTTACCAGTAGCAGTTTAGAAGTCTGGAGTAAAAAAGTGCACAAGTAGGTCAAACGCATTAGTTAATTTCAGGTGGTTAATCAAAGATCCATACAACATCATCTGATATGATTTCATAGTTTGAAGCACTATTTATGTATTTTTTATGATAAATAAGAGCTAAAAATGTTTTTACTTGCGCGCTTTGCACACTTACATGAATTATTTGTGCCCCAGTACAGTATTAGGTCTAGTGACGCCTGTGGCTCAGGGCCTCCGCTGTCACTGCTCTCGTCAAGTTGTAAAAAAAAAAAAAAAAAAAAGGAACTCCGTAGCACCGAAAGTCCGCGACCGTAAACGTGTTTATGACAGATAAGACTACACAAATACACCCATCCTAACAAGTATATGATAAATGTAGAGAGCTTTTCCTTTTCTTTTACTTTCATACTGCAACAGTGATTGGATGTTTACTGAGGGCTGAGGTGTGTGTGCGGGTGTGTGTCTGCTGCGCAGCCTGTGGAATGTTGAATACACGCACAGCGGAGGGAGGGATGGGAGGGAAGCTGACACTACTATATCGTGTGTGTCCCTTTTTCGGCGGATTTTTCCGCCAGTGCAGATAATTTTGTCAACTCGTAATGTAGTAATTTTGTGAATTTATTAAAATTTGCTTTCTCAAATTTTGATTTGAGGGGGCAAGACATTTATTTAAGGGGGCTCTGCCCCCTCTTGCCCCTGCGTAAAGCCAGCCATGCTTATAATATGAAAACAAACTTGGAAGCAGGGAACAAAAGACAGTAGCTACAAACCACTATCAAATATAGCTCACTGCAACCATGCATTGACATAATACGACACGACACGACAGGCAGAAACGACAAATAATCCAGCACTTACTGAGGGACGAAAGCAGGTAAAAATAGGAGCGGGCTGATTGACACCAGGTGCCAATCAGCCACAGCTGAGGGGAAACAGCGCTCAGGGAAAAAGACAGAAAACCAACAAACTAAGAGCGCTGACAGGAACTAAAAACAAGAAATACTACACACACAGAGGAAAAAACTAAGACACAGACAAACTGTCAGGGGCAAGCCTGACAATACTAGTTTAAAGCATCCAAACAACAGAAGAATAAATGATTATTACATTTTAACAGAAGTGCAGATAGAACATGTTAAAAGAGAAAGTAAGCAGATATTAACAGTAACTGAACAAGTAGATTAATAATTCATTTTCTATCACTTGTCCTTAATAATTTTGACAAAATAATAGAATGGAAAATGACACAATATGTTACTGCATATGTCAGCAGAATAAATTAAGAGTCATTGTTTGCTTACTTACTAATAAAAGACAAATTGTCTTGTATGTTCACTATTTTATTTAACGACAGACTTGCAGTAAGAAATATATGTTTAATGTACCGTAAGATTTGTGTAGTTAAAATAAAGTCAATAACACCATTTTTGTTGTACTCTTTATTTGGAAATGTATCAAAATACATTTTGATACCAGTACAGGTACCACAATATTGGTATCGGGACAACACTAGTTAGAATGTATTTTGATCTTGACCTTGATTTAATATTAACCTTTTAAAACATAAATGATAAATGATAAATGGGTTGTACTTGTTTAGCGCTTTTCTACCTTCAAGGTACTCAAAGCGCTTTGACACTACTTCCACATTTACCCATTCACACACACATTCACACACTGATGAAGGGAGCTGCCATGCAAGGCGCCAACCAGCACCCATCAGGAGCAAGAGTGAAGTGTCTTGCTCAGGACACAACGGACGTGACGAGGTTGGTACTAGGTGGGATTTGAACCAGGGACCCTTGGGTTGCGCACGGCCACTCTCCCACTGCGCCACGCCGTCCCTCATGAGTCAAGTTATTTGTTTGCTTTACACAAGAAGGTGCAGATATAAATAAATTACTGTACAGATAAATATATTCCACTTTTGCATATGCATCCATGTTTACGAATGGATGTTATATTGTCTTTATAGTCCAGCTAGTTCATCCATTTTTGGGGGGGAATTGAGGGGATTATTATAATGCGTTCAAGAGTCTTATGGCCCGAGGGAAGAAGCTGTTACAGAACCATTGAAACTTTTGCCACAACTTTCTGAAAATGCTTCCACAAATTCAGGAATTTAGGCCACGACGATATTGGTCTACAAACAATCCGATGTCGCAATAATTATATTTAGAGATGTCCGGTAATGGCTTTTTTGCCGATTATCCGACAATGTCCAACTCTTAATTACCGATTCCGATATCAACCGATACCGATACATACAGTCGTGGAATGAAGACATTATTATGCCTAATTTTGTTGTGATGCCCCGCTGGATGCATTAAACAATGTAACAAGTTTTTTTTTAAATAAATCAACTCAAGTTATGGGAATTTTTTTTTTTTTTTTAACATACCTCAAAAAAGCAGCTTGGAATTTAGGACGGTGGGGTTTGGTTATTGGGGGTGTATATCGTAGGGTCCTGGAAGAGTCAGTGCTGCAAGGGGTTCTGGGTATTTGTTCCATTGTGTTTATGTTGTGTTACGGTGCGGATGTTCTCCCGAAATGTGTTTGTCATTCTTGTTTGGTGTGGGTTCACAGTGTGGCGCATATTTGTAACAGTGTTAAAGTTGTTTATTCGGCCACCCTCAGTGTGACCTGTATGGCTGTGTGTGTGAAAAGCCGTAGATATTATGTGATTAGGCCGGCATGCAAAGGAAGTGCCTTTTAGGTTTATTGGTGCTCTGTACTTCTCCCTACGTCCGTGTACACAGCGGTGTTTTAAAAAGTAACAAATTCTACTTTTTGAAACCGATACCGGTAATTTCCGATATTACTTTTTAAAGCATTTATTGGCCGATATTATCGGACATCTTTAAATTTAGGTAATATTGTTTTTAGTTAATCTCCAATTAATCTGGAAAGCACATCAAAGTACAATGTAAAGATGTAATATAGATCTACTGTAATATGAAAAGTGATTTGCGTGATAATTTTTACAACTGCTGTCTTTTGTCTTGCAGAGTAAACTGAGCGCCTTTTTTCGTCCGTTACTTCCTCTGGGCCACACACAGGAAGTAGAACCCCCAATACCAAGTCCCAAACAGATCTTACCTTTTCAAGCAGAATCAGAGACCAAGGACACGTCACCTCTGCCACCTCTCACCTCCGTCAACAAGGACACAATGTGAGTGTTTGATCAGAGAATACTAAAATGATTATTCACATTGCTGTCAAAACTCTTGCGACATTTTTTGATCGATCATGTGTTAAAGTACACACATTAATTCAGGTTTTAGGTTTTCTTTTTCAGCACAACTCCAAGGTAAATTTGATTGTTCAGTGGTTGGATTAGATTACTGTTTTTGTGTTTAATGGGGCATTGCACTTGTTAAAAAAAATATTGCCCATCGTTCACAATCGTTACGAAAGACAAGAAAGACAAGAATACACGTGTATTTTTTTAAAGATCCTAAAAAATTAATTTTTTAAAATGCAGCTAATGGGAGTCAGGATTGTAGCCTTCAAAGCCTGTGAAACAACTTTAAAACACTCCATCAATCTTTTATATACACACTGTAAGTATATACCATATTTCATTGAATTGCCGCCGGGGCGCTAATTAATTTAAAACCTCTCCTCACTCCTGCGCTTACCAAGGGCATGTGGTAAAGGTAAGCATGCGCTAATTAATTTAAAACCTCTTCTCACTCCTGCGCTTACCAGGGGCATGCGGTAAAAGTAAGCATGCGCTAATTATTTTAAAACATCTTCTAACCCCAGCATTTACCAAAGACATGCAGTACAAATTTGAGTGTGATGTAAGGATACCATCATGAAAAGCACATTTAATAAAAAGAAGTATTTTCAGCACCAAAGGCTTGGAATAACCTACAATTGAATATTCAACTTAAAACCCTTGTTACTTTAATTGAGTTTAAAGCTTCTGTGAAGGGATTGCAGTCTTCCTTGTCTGTATAAACATGTGTCATATGAGCAAGTTTTAATGTTGTAAATGTGATGTTTTATGTGTTGTCTACCGTTTTTATTGTAACCTTGCTGCTGCCCTCTTGGCCAGGTCTCCCTTGGAAAAGAGATCTTTGATCTCAATGGGATTATTACCTGGTTAAATAAAGGCTAAATAAAAAAATAAAAGAAAAATGGTCTTACCTTTACTTATAAATGAAATCCATGCCAGCTCCTTCTGATCAAAAGCATTGATAACTTGTTTATAGAAGTCTTCCTTATCTTACTTCTGTTTTAAAAGTATCGATGGAGATCTTCCTTTGTCGCCTCCTGCCTCGATTGAAAATCCGGTTTAGAAAACTGCTATCAGACCGCTGCTATCAGTTAGCTCGGGTGCGGGTGACGACAGAATTACCCTCTGACAACTCCCCCTCCCGTTCTGGTCCGTGGGTGATCTCTTTATCCCACCGCTGCCAACATGAAGTGTTAGTTATTGTATAAATAATATACTGGGTACTTAGGACTGGAACATGCTTTATTTCCGCGTTATATCCGTCCCATCACAATACACGTCACTCATTTCACTTTTTCTGCAGCAGAGTAGTCGCAAGAAGGATCACTAGCGCCCTCTACCACCAGGAGGCGGGAGTCATTTAACGACTCATATTTAACAGACGCAGCTACGTTATTGTGACGGTCTCAAGCCGTCGTCTTGTGGGTTCCCAGGACCACCAAGGAAGGACATGGCTTGAGCAGTTTGACTTTGTTTATTTTTCAATAAAACCTCAGTCCAGCTCGCTCTTCCGCACCTCCTCTCCACTCGCTCGCCGCCATCTTGGGCAGGGCTACAGCGTGCCCTCCCTGTCTGTCGGACCGTCGGCTCCACAGGTATATTAATAAAACATAGCCGCTCTCTGTTCTTTTTAGCATACCGGTATTCAATAGCTTGAACTTTAAATCCTACTGAATGGCTTTTAGTGATTTAGAAGTAGCTCAAACACTGCAGACTGCGGATGGATTTTAGCCGCTATCTAGCTAGCCATGTCTTAAAGCACCTCTTCCTGAGGGTGTTTCAGTGTTATAACTTCACCTTTATTGTTAGTTTTTAAGGCAAAGTTCTCGCTTTTCTGTCTACACACTGTGTCTGCTTGTAAGTACTCCGTGATTGTGCGCTGCCGAACATGCTCCTCTGCTCGTAAAACCAGCAAAGTTGAAAGTACCAATGATTGTCACACACACACACTAGGTGTGGTGAAATTTGTCCTCTGCATTTGAGCCGTCACCCTTGATCACCCCCTGGGAGGTGAGGGGAGCAGTGAGCAGCAGCGGTGCCGCGCCCGGGAATAATCTTTTGATGATTTAACCCCCAATTCCACCCTTTGATGCTGAGTGCCAAGCAGGGAAGTAATGGGTCCCATTTTTATAGTCTTTGGTATGACTCGGCTGGGGTTTGAACTCACAACCTACCGATCTCAGGGCGGACACTCTAACCACTAGGCCGCTGAGTAATGACACGGCGTGACGACGGAGGGTGTTGTAGCAGTACTTTTTAGAGGTGGTATAGTACCGAATATGACTCATTAGTATTGCGGTACTATACTAATACCAGTATACCGTACAACCCTACCTGTGAGTCAAATATTTAGTTACAGTATTTCACGTACCGTATTTCCTTGAATTGCCGCCAGGGCGCTAATTAATTTAAACCTCTTCTCACTCCGGCATTTACCAAAAGCATGCGGTAAATTTAGGCCTGCGCTCATAAATTTGAGTGTGATGTAAGGATACCATCATGAAAAGCACATTTAATTAAAAAAAACGTTATTATGGTCTTACCTTTACTTATAAATAAAGTCCATGCGCAGCTCCTTCTGATCAAAAGCATCGATAACTTGTTTGTAGAAGTCTTCCTTATCTTTCTTCAGTTTTAAAATTTTCTCGGTCTCGATGGAGATCTTCATTTATTACCTCCTGCTTCGATTGAAAGTCCAGTTTAAAAAACAGTTGTATTTTAGATATGTAATCTTCCATGTTAAAAGTGCAAGCGAGAGGAAAAAATAAACGATCGCTGCTCACTCTTGCTGCTTGATGTCACTTCTTCTGCAGCCGAGTTGTCGCAAGAAGGACCACTAGCGCCCTCTACCACCAGGAGGCGGGAGTCATTTAATGACTCATATTTGACACACGCAGCTACGGTATATTAATAAAACATAGCTGCTTACTGTTCTTTTTAACATATTCAATAGCTCGGAACTGAAATCCTACTGAATAGCTCTTAATCTTCTTCCCTTTATGCGATTTCAAATGACTGAAATCAGCCTCCTCCATTTGGAAAATGACGACAGGTGAAGTGTCACTCGTGACGTGACGAGTTTGACCCGGCGGAAATTTTTGGCCAGGGGTCACCAACACGGCGCCCGCGGGCACCAGGTAGCCTGTAAGGACCAGATGAGTCGCCCGCTGGCCTGTTCTAAAAAAAAAGCTCAAATAGCAGCACTTACCAGTGAACTGCCTCTATTTTTTAAATTGTATTTATTTACTAGCAAGCTCGTCTCGCTTTGCTTGACATTTTTAATTCTAGGAGAGACAAAACTCAAATAGAATTTGAAAATCCAAGAAAATATTTTAAAGACTTGGTTTTCACTTGTTTAAATAAATCCATTTATTTTTTTACTTTGCTTCTTATAACTTTCAGGAAGACAATTTTAGTGAAAAAATACAACCTAAAAAAGGATTTTAGGATTTTTAAACACATATACCTTTTTACCTTTTAAATTCCTTCCTCTTCTTTCCCGACAATTTAAATCAATGTTCAAGTAATTTTTTTTTTTTATTGTAAAGAATAATATATACATTTTTAATTCTTCATTTTAGCTTCTGTTTTTTCGACGAAGAATATTTCTGAAATCTTTCTACAAACTTATTATGATTAAAATTCAAAAAAATATTCTGGCAAATCTAGAAAATCTGTAGAATCAAATTTGATTCTTATTTTAAAGTCTTTTGAATTTCTTTTATGATTTTTCTTGTGGAAAATCTACAAGAAATAATGATTTGTCTTTGTTAGAAATATAGCTTGGTCCAATTTGTTACATATTCTAACAAAGTGCAGATTGGATTTTAACCTATTTAAAACATTTCATCAAAATTCTAAAATTAATCTGAATCATAAAAAAATACTAATGATGTTCCATATTTTTTTTATTTTTTCAAAAAGATTCGAATTAGCTAGATTTTCTCTTTTTTTTTCGGTTGAATTTTGAAATTGAAAAAGAGTCGAAATTGAAAATAAACTATGTTTCAAAATTTATTTTCATTTTTTTCCTGTTTTCTCCTCTCTTAAACTGTTCAATTAAGTGTTTTTTTTCATCATTTATTCTCTACAAAAAACCTTCCGTAAAAGGAAAAAAAACGTACGACGGAATGACATATATATATATAAATATATATATAGATTTATTTATTAAAGGTAAATTGAGAAAATTGGCTATTTCTGGCAATTTTCTCAAGTGTGTATCAAACTGGTAGCCCTTCGCATTAATCAGTACCCAAGAAGTAGCTCTTGGTTTCAAAAAGGTTGGTGACCCCTGGTCTAGGCATATGCTAATTATTCGGCTAAATGAGTTTGACCCAGCAGTAATTCAAGGCAGGCGCATTCAAGGAAATACGGTATATTCTGTTACAATGTTATAATGCTAGCTTTTAAGCATTTTCTTGTTTTATCAATATGTCCATTGAGGCAATCACCTTGAATTTGCAACATTATAGTCCGAGCTGTTCTTTTTTTTTACGCAGGCTCGACCAGAAGAGTGCCATCAAACACTCCCAGTCTGGTGACGTCTCCCAGGCAGCTTTGAGACCTAAAGGCCGGAGGAAACTTCAAAGAGGCCAGTCAGAAGATGTGCCGTGCTCCACGAGGCCTCAGGTTGGTACACACACGCAAATTCGCTAAAAAAATAAATAAAATAATGAACATTATTTGTTCTCCAAAGGTTCACCAGGATGTGGTGTTTCTTCTTCAGGATGCTGTTGAGATGAAGCCGGTTGAGAACATGTCCGACAGAGAAACATACTCGGGTTTAGAAGGTCACGGCAGAGCTTCTTCCCTGCCTCGACTTAATGCAGAGTTCTACGTAAGTCTTTCGTATTTATGTTGAAAATATGGCTGATAGAACAGGGAGACTCTGTGGATAATTGGGACTCAATTAATTACTTAAAAATCAAATGTATCTGCAGAATACAATCGAATATTGTGAGCTAGGAGACTTAGCTCGATTTTCCTATTGAAATAAACACTTTGACTTAAATATCAACTCTGAATACAACATATTTTTTAAGAAATCAATTCCGAATCATGTTTTTAATATCAGTTGATCGTGTTTTGTCAATTACATATCATCTTATTGGCGACTTGCTGAGATCCCGGCCCATTCGTTATATGAAGGATTGCGCAATCGCATGCTCGGTCATCTCAGATTTATGCTTTGTATTCTGATCCGAAAATGTGCAAATTCAGAGATTTATACAAAACATTTTTAAAAAACGGCTGGAATCACTCCAAAAAAAACTTTTATAACTAAGAATAGGTACCTTTTCACATTATGCCAATTTTCGCATGCTCGGTTCATCTCAGATTTATGCTTCGTATTCTGATCCGAAAATGGGCAAATTCAGAGATTTCTACAAAAAAATGTTTAAAAAAACGGCAGGAATCACTCAAAAAAGAAGCATTTATAACTAAGAATAGGTACCTTTTCATATTATGCCAATTTTCGCATGCTCTGGTCATCTCAGATTTATGCTTTGTATTCTGATTCGAAAATGTGCAAATTCAGAGATTTCTACAAAAAAATGTTTAAAAAACGTCAGGAATCACTCAAAAAAAACCCCATTTATAACTAAAAATAGGTACCTTTTCACATTATGACAATTTTCGCATGCTCGGTTCATCTCAGATTTATGCTTCGTATTCTGATCCGAAAATGTGAAAATTCAGAGATTTCTACAAAAAAATGTTTAAAAAACGTCAGGAATCACTCAAAAAAAAAAACATTTATAACTAAAAATAGGTACCTTTTCACATTATGACAATTTTCGCATGCTCGGTTCATCTCAGATTTATGCTTCGTATTCTGATCCGAAAATGTGAAAATTCAGAGATTTCTACAAAAAAATGTTTAAAAAACGTCAGGAATCACTCAAAAAAAAAAACATTTATAACTAAAAATAGGTACCTTTTCACATTATGACAATTTTCGCATGCTCGGTTCATCTCAGATGTATGCTTCGTATTCTGATCCGAAAATGTGCAAATTCAGAGATTTCTACAAAAAAATGTTTAAAAAACGGCTGCAATCACTCAAAAAAAAACCCATTTATAACTAAGAATAGGTACCTTTTCACATTATGCCAATTTTCCTATGCTCGGTTCATCTCAAAATTATGCTTTGTATTCTGAGCCAAAAATGTGCAAAAAAAAAAAACATTTATAACTATAATAGGTACCTTTTCACATTATGCCAATGTTCGCATGCCCGATTCATCTCAGATTTATGCTTTGTATTCTGATCCAAAAATGTGCAAATCCAGAGATTTCTACAAAAAAAATGTAAAAAATGTCAGGAATCACTCAAAAAAACCCATTTATAACTAAGAATAGGTACCTTTTCACATTATGACAATTTTCGCATGCACGGTTCATCTCAGATTTATGCTTCGTATTCTGATCCGAAAATGTGCAAATTCAGAGATTTCTACAAAAAAAAGTTCAAAAAACGGCTGCAATCACTCAAAAAAAAAAAACATTTATAACTAAGAATAGGTACCTTTTCACATAATGCCAGTTTTTGCATGCTCGGTTAATCTCAGATTTATGCTTTGTATTCTGATCCGAAAATGTGCAAATTCAGCGATTTCTACAAAAAATGTTTAAAAAACGGCAGGAATCACTCCAAAAAAAAACATTTATAACTAAGAATAGGTACCTTTTCACATTATGCCAATTTTCGCATGCTCGGTTCATCTCAGATTTATGCTTTGTATTCTGATCCGAAAATGTGCAAATTCAGAGATTTCTACAAAAACATTTTTAAAAAAGGGCTGGAATCACTCAAAAAAAACTAACATTTATAACTAAGAATAGGTACCTTTTCACATTATGCCAATTTTCCCAGTACCAGAGAATCGATACCGGTACTCAACGGGACCAAATTTGCTCACGTGTTGATAAATGTTAATTATTTAAAAATACAATCATTTTTTAAATTTAACATTTAACAGTGAGACGATAATTGAATATAATTTGCAAGTATGCCTTTGTTTCAGTTTGTCTTATACATCAAGAAGTAGTCTTTGCCATTAAGTTGAACGTGCCAGTCATGTCTTTTGTTGAGCCCTTACAAAGTATTTATACTGTAAGTACTGTACTTACATACAGGCTGTCTGATTATAATGTCCATCTTAGATGTTGTCGTTGTTATTACCAAATATGGAGTTATTTTTTATTGATTTTAGCTGAAGCACAAATGCCAGATTTTATGACTTGTATTATGATCAGGAAATGTGCGAATTCAGCGATTTCTACAAACAAAATTCTTTTAAAATGGCAGGAATCACTCAAAAAAAACATTTATAACTAAGAATAGGTACCTTTTTACACAATTAAATACCTTGCCAATTTTCCCAGTACCAGATAATCAATACTGGTACTCAAAAGGACCACATTTTTAGGTGTTCATGTGTTAATAAAAGTTAATTGTTTAAAAATACAATATTTTTTTAAATTAACATTCATTAGTGAGATAGATGATAATTGAATATAATTTGCAAGTATGCATTTGTTTCAGTTTGTCTTATACATTAAGAAATAGTCTTTGCCATTAAGTTGAATGTGCCAGTCATGTCTTTTGTTGAGCCCTTACAAAGTATTTATACTGTAAGTATCGTACTTACTACACACAAGCTGTTTGATTGTTAAATCCATCTTAGTTGTTGATGTTGTTATTACCAAATGTGAAGGTGTTGAAATCGGCATGTAAAATCGCTATTTCTAATTAGTAGCATCCATCCATTTTCTACCGCTTATCCCTTTCGGAGTTGTGGGTAGGGGAGGGGGGTTGCTGGAGCCTATCTCAGCTGCATTCGGACGGTAGGCGGGGTACACCCTGGACAATCTTTTTCTCTATATTACGTATCCCACGGCCTTGTGATGAGGTGGCGACTTGTCCAGGGTGTACTCCACCTTCCGCAGCTGAAATAGGCTAAAGTGGCCCGCCCGCGACCCCGAAAGGGACAAGCGGTAGAAAATGGATGTATGGATACATATTACATGTAAATTAACATCCTGCGAGCGCATTCTGAAAAACGGAGCTTGATTTTTTTTACTGCTTTCTATCATGCATTTCTTGCTTTGTTGGAATAGAAAACTCCAACATTACATACAGTGGGGCAAAAAAGCATTTAGTCAGCCACCGATTGTGCAAGTTCTCCCCCTTAAAATAATGACAGAGGTCTGTAATTTTCATCATAGGTACACTTCAACTGTGAGGGACAGAATGTGAAAACAAAAAACAGGAATT
This sequence comes from Nerophis ophidion, assembly GCF_033978795.1. NCBI lineage: Eukaryota > Metazoa > Chordata > Actinopteri > Syngnathiformes > Syngnathidae > Nerophis > Nerophis ophidion. The sequence continues at coordinate 38,865,436 of NC_084627.1, read as the reverse complement.
CAAATTGTAGGAATTTTAAAGAATTTATTTTTAAATTAGGGTGGAAAATAAGTATTTGGTCGACCATTCAAAGCTCTCACTGATGGAAGGAGGTTTTGGCTCAAAATCTCACGATACATGGCCCCATTCATTCTTTCCTTAACACGAATCAATCGTCCTTTCCCCTTAGCAGAAAAACAGCCCCAAAGCATGATGTTTCCACCCCCATGCTTCACAGTAGGTTTGGTGTTCTTGGGATGCAACTCAGTATTCTTTTTCCTCCAAACACGACGAGTTGAGTTTATACCAAAATGGATACATGGATGATACAGCAGAGGATTGGGAGAATGTCATGTGGTCAGATGAAACCAAAATAGAACTTTACCCACATTTGCGGTTCTCTCCAAGGTTTCTTATAGTCATTCTCATCGGCGTTCCACTGGGTTGTGAGTTTTTCCTTGCCCTTTTGTGGGCGCTGATCCGCGGATGTCGTTGTGGCTTGTGCAGCCCTTTGAGACACTTGTGATTTAGGGCTATATAAATAAACATTGCTTGAACCTCAATGAACCCAAAAATACCTTAAAATAAGTATATTCTCACTAATAACAACTGTACTACTACATAAGTACATATTTTCTATTGTTTCATTGAAAATATAACAGCAAAAGTCCATTTGGATGTCATCTGTTTTAATATAAGACAGAATTGAGTTAAAGTCATGATTTTTTTTTCTCATGCTTGAAATAAGAAATTGTTACTTTAAAAAAGTTGTTTTATACTTGTGAGTGTTGATGACACAGCTACAGCTTTGCAACAGTTGATATTCTAGTTTCAAGCATGTTTTACTCAATATAGGTCATCAAATCTCAGCAACAAGCTGTAATATCTTACTGAGATCATTTAGGACCAAAACCCTTGAAACAAGTAAAACACTTTAACATAAAATCTGCTTAGTGAGAAGAATGATCTTATCAGACAGAAAATAAGCAAATAACAGCCTTATTTGAGATATTTCATCTTATTTACAATTCAGTTGACATCCCTCAACTTAAGCGGCTGTCAAAATAATGGAAAATAGCTTTGACAACGCACATACGCAAATCTTTCTTTTTTTTTTTCAACCTACACATTTTTTTTTCAAAACTGTTTGTTTTGAAAGTAGGGTGAAATTACATCAAAGTGAATTTTTCTCCTGGGATTCAGATGTCTAAGTGTCAAAGGTAGGTGTCCATCTCCCAATCTTCTGCACCTTCTCTTTCAAGGGTCTGAGCAGCCTCATTTCGAGGTGCTTGGCAAAGTTAATACTAATAAACATGAAAAAAAAAAAAAGACCACATTTAATTTTGAACATGGTGTTTGTTCCAGGATTTTGGTGAGTTGTTGACATAATGTGTTCCACTGCATGTTGATAAAAAACAGAATGGCTTCTCCTTACCTTTAACTTACAAACCCCGTTTCCATATTAGTTGGGAAATTGTGTTGGACTAAATATAAACGGAATACAACGATTTGCAAATAATTTTCAACCCATATTCAATTGAATGCACTACAAAGACAAGATATTTGATGTTCAAACTCATAAACTTTATTTTTTTTTGCAAATAATAATTAAATTAGAATTTCATGGCTACAACACGTGCCAAAGTAGTTGGGAAAGGGCATGTTCACCACTGTGTTACATCACCTTTTCTTTTAACAACACTCGAAAAACGTTTGGGGACTGAGGAAACTGATTGTTTAGGCTTTGAAAGTGGAATTCTTTCCCATTCTTGTTTTATGTGGAGCTTCAGTCGTTCAACAGTCCGGGGTCTCTGCTGTCGTATTTTAAACTTCATAATGCGCCACACATTTTCGATGGGAGACAGTTCTGGACTGCAGGCGGGCCAGGAAAGTACCCGCACTCTTCTTTTTTACGAAGCCACGCTGTTGTAACACGTGCTGAATGTGGCTTGGCATTGTCTTGCTGAAATAAGCAGGGGCGTCCATGAAAAAGACAGCACATAGATGGCAGCATATGTTGTTCAAAAACCTGTATGTACCTTTCAGCATTAATGGTGCCTTCATAGATGTGGAAGTTACCCATGCCTTGGATACTAATGCACTCCCTTACCATCACAGATGTTGGCTTTTGAACTTTGCGTCTATAACAGTCTGGATGGTTCGCTTGCCCTTTGGTCAGGATGACACAAAGTCGAGTATTTCAGAAAAAAAATTGAAATGTGGACTCTTCCGACCAATGAACACTTTTCCACTTTGCATCAGTCCATCTTAGATGATCTAGGGCCCAGAGAAGCCGGCGGCGTTTCTGGATGTTGTTGATAAATGGCTTTTGCTTTGCATAGTAGAGCTTTAACTTGCACTTACAGATGTAGCGACAAACTGTATTTAGTGACAGTGGTTTTCTGAAGTGTTCCTGAGCCCATGTGGTGATATCATTTAGAGATTGATGTCGGTTTTTGCTACCGTGCCGTCTGAGGGATCGAAGGTCACGGTCATTCAATGTTGGTTTCCGACCATGCCGCTTACGTGGAGTGATTTCTCCAGATTCTCTGAACCTTTTGATGATGTTATGGACCGTACATGTTGAAATCCCTAAATTTCTTGCAATTTCACTTTGAGAAACGTTGTTCTTAAACTGTTTGACTATTTTTCTTACGCAGTTGTGGACTAAGGGGTGTACCTCGCCTCATCCTTTCTTGTGAAAGACTGAGCATTTTTTTGGGAAGCTGTTTTTATACCAAATCATGGCACCCACCTGTTCCCAATTAGCCTGCACACCTGTGGGATGTTCCACATAAGTGTTTGATGAGCATTCCTCAACTTTATCAGTATTTATTGCCACCTTTCCCAACTTCTTTGCTGGCATCAAATTCTAAAGTTATTGATTATTTGCACAAAAAAAAAGGTTAATCAGTTTGAACATCAAATATGTTGTCTTTGTAGCATATTCAACCGAATATGGGTTGAAAATGATTAGCAAATCATTATATTCTGTTTATATTTACATCAAACACAATTTCCCAACTCATATGGAAACGGGGTTCGTAGGCAGTCTCTGCCCGCCTTTTTTTTTTTGTCTTGGCTTTTTTCTCCTAATTTTGATGCCCATTGCTAATATTTTGCCCACCTCCCTCTTGTGTGTGCTGTCTGATAGCGGAGCCACTCTCGCCACGCCCCTGGGACCCACCTGGCAGTATGTACCACCTGTTGTGCCACCTCTCTGTGCCTCTCCTTTCCAATGTCTGTCTTTGTGTCTCGTGAGCTTCTGTCATCTCAGCGTCTGTGCGCTCGTCCTGCTGTACGACGGCAGTACTGCATACAATTTGCATACATTATCCATACTGGGCTTGGATATGTTTGGCTCCTTGCGGCACTATCTGCAGCAACACACTTCTACTCTTTCAAACTCTGTGTGTGTGTGTGGTAGACCTGTAGTATGTAGTGTTCTTTGAATATTTTGGTATGATTGTCAGGTCTAAAACCTAAGAAAGTTCTCCTTTCTTGCCCAGAAAATGCAGTTCACTGTTGTTTTTTCTTGTCAAAGTCCATCTGTTTAAGTCAGGGGTGTCCATTGTGCGGGCCGGGGGCCATTTGCGGCCCGCAGGTCATTTTTTAACAGCCCCACGGCACATTTTGAAACTATGGTTGAAAAATGTTTAAAATGTAAAGAGTGATATAAAGGAGCAAACAAGAAAATGTTGCAATGTTTACTCTAATAATACAAAGCTGCCATGCAGGCTGTTTCTTTCTTTAACAAAATAATAATGAATCAAAATCAATGTCATTATGAATTATTGACCTGTTCAAGGCTCCAGTTACATTGGGGCAAAAAAAGTATTTAGTCAACCACCGATTCTGCAAGTTCTTCCACTTAAAATGATGACAGAGGTCTGTAATTTTCATCATAGGTACACTTCAACTGTGAGAGACAGAATGTGAAAAAAAAATCTAGGAATTCACATTGTAGGAATTTTTAATATTTTATTTGTAAATTATGGTGGAAAATAAGTATTTGGTCAACCATTCAAAGCTCTCACTGATGGAAGGAGGTTTTGGCTCAAAATCTCACGATACATGGCCCCATTCATTCTTTCCTTAACACGGATCAATCGTCCTGTCCCCTTAGCAGAAAAACAGCCCCAAAGCATGATGTTTCCACCCCCATGCTTCACAGTAGGTATGGTGTTCTTGGAATGCAACTCAGTATTCTTCTTCCTCCAAACAGGGTGAGTTGAGTTTATACCCAAAAGTTCTATTTTGGTTTCATCTGATCACATGACATTCATCCATGTATCTATTTTGGTATAAACTCAACTCGTCGTGTTTGGAGGAATAAGAATACTGAGTTGCATCCCAAGAACACCACACCTACTGTGAAGCATGGGGGTGGAAACATCATGCTTTGGGGCTGTTTTTGTGGTAAGGGGACAGGACGATTGTACGTGTTAAGGAAAGAATGAATGGGGCCGTGTATCGTGAGATTTTGAGCCAAAACCTCCTTCCATCAGCTTTGAATGGTTGGCCAAATACTTATTTTCCACCATAATTTACAAATAAATTCTTTAAAATTCCTGCAATGGGAATTCCTGGATTTTTTTTTCACATTCTGTCTCTCACAGTTGAAGTGTACCTATGATGAAAATTACAGACCTCTATCATCATTTTAAGTGGGATAACTTGCACAATCGGTGGCTGGCTAAATACTTTTTTGCCTCACTGTACGTCACGTAAAATTTTCCACTTTGAGATATTTTTGGGGGAAAATGTTGCATATATTGGGTTTGCCATATAAAAAAACTGAGCTGTTTTTTTAAAAGAAGGCCTAAAATGAACAAACAAAATACATAAACAATAATAAAACTTTTAATTGACGGATAGATCTGAATTTGATCTCGAGATTATTGTTTTAAAAGTAACCTGTAAAAAAATGTATAATTTCTTTTTTAACACTTTACTGAGTAGGACCCTTTTGGATCCCCAATCATTTTAGTGTGATTTGTTTTCAAGTGTCATTGCTCAAAAAATAATAATGAATTAAAATCAATGGTGTAATTAGTCATTGACTTTTTTAAGGCTCCAATTATTATATAATTTTAAATATTCCACTTGAAAAAAATATTGGGTGATAATATTGCATATTTAGTGTTTTCTTTGAAAAAAAGAGCATACAACTTAAATCTTTAAAATCATTATATAGACAGATGGACCTAATGTTGATCTGGAGATTTAAAACTTGAATAATAAGAAAACAAAATAATACTGAATAATGACACATTTTTATTACTTTTTGGACCAAAACCCTGAGTGGAAGCATAAATGTATATTGGTTATACATATAATGTATTGGTTTTTAAAAGAAAAAAAAATTCAAAATGGCCCCCGTTTGCTTTGATTTTTTAATCGGCTGCCCTAAGTGGAAAAAGTTTGGACATCCCTGGTTTAAGGCGTCGTATTATGATATATATATTTTTTCTACATTTAAAGAACTTCCACATAACCTGTAATGATGGTGATTTGTTCAAAATTGTGCATGGATTATACACTATATTGCCAAAAGTATTTGACACACATATGAACTTGAAGTGCCATACCATTCTTAACCCATAGGATTCAATATGATATCGGTCCACCTTTTGCAGCTATTACAGCTTCAAGTCTTCTGTGAAGGCTGTCCACAAGGTTGCAGAGTGTGTTTATAGGAATTTTTTGACCATTCTTCCAAAAGCGCATTGGTGAGGTCACACACTGATGTTGGCTCTCAGTCTCCGTTCTAATTCATCCCAAAAGGTGTTCTATCGGGTTCAGGTCAGGACTCTGTGCAGGCCAGTCAAGTTCATCCAACACCAGAGTCTGTCATCCATGTATTTATGGACCTTGCTTTGTGCACTGGTGCACAGTCATGTTGGAAGGGGAAGGGGCCCGCTCCAAACTGTCCCTACAAGTTTGGGAGCATGGAATGTCCAAAAAATTTTGGTATCCTGGAGCAATCCAAGCCCAACTCCTGAAAAACAACCCCACACCATAATTCCCCCTCCATCCAATTTCACAATGCAGTCCCAAATGTACCGTCCTCCTGGCAACCTCCGAACCCAGACTCGTCTATCAGATTGCCAGATGTAAAAGAGTAATAATTGGAAGGTCACATGAAGTTTGGAGCTCTGTAGCAACTGACTGTGCAGAAAGTCGGCGACCACTTTGCACTATGCACTTCAGCATCCGCTGACCCCTCTCTGTCCGTTTACGTGGCCTACCACTTGGTGGCTGAGTTGCTGTTGTTCCCAAACTCTTCCAATTTCTTATAATAAAGCCGACAGTTGACTTTGGAATATTTTGAAGCGAGGAAACTTCACGACTGGATTTGTTGCACAGGTGGCATCCAATGACAGTTCCATGCTGGAAATCACTGAAAGCGGCCCAATCTTTCCCAATAGTTTGTAGAAACAGTCTCCATGCCTGATTGCTTGATTTTATACACTCGATTCTGATCATTTGGATGGGTGGCCAAATACTTTTGGCAATAAAGTGTATTTTACAGACCATCGTTAATCAAGCTAAATTCTGACTTTCTCTTCAGAATGCGCCGGTCTTATTCACATGCCTCCACTTTGACTGTGTCTTCTCCCCAACAGCCGTGTTGCAGTTTTTAGCGCATCTATAGTCAGTCCACTGACAGATATAAAGTTGAATTATACGCTTCTTTTTATTCAAAAATGGTAACAGCAGAATATTTTAGCATGCATGTGCATGTACGAGCCAGTCTGCCCCACAACAAAAGGTTAGAGAAAATGAAGGAATGTATTGTTTATTTTTTATGTAATTCCAAGCAATGGCGTGCTTTGCTGTTGCGTAGCTGCGATTTTCTCACAGCCTGTAGTCTACCATCTTTACCTTTTGTAAAGGACTTGACAAAAATACAAGAAAAAGACCAAACTTGAGTTATTTTTGGAGGACATTTAGATGTTAAATGGCTGTCCAAATTTCCACAAGTAACAGGTTTCTGGATTTCTTGTATTGGAGATTAAATAACACATTTTACAGTATATGCAAGCCAAATTAATCAGATACTTGTTTTGCATATGGTACACTTGTAATTTTGCATAAACCCTCTCAATGTGACTATGTTTTCCTATGCGTACTATTGTCCTACTTAGTGTACCTACAGTCGTGGTCAAAAGTATACATACACTTGTAAAGAACATAATGTCATGGCTGTCTTGAGTTTCCTTTAATTTCTACAACTCTTATTTTTTTGTGATAGAGTGATTGGAGCACATACTTGTTGGTCACAAAAAACATGCATGATGTTTGGTTCTTTTATGAATTTATTATGGGTCTACTGAAAATGTGACCAAAACTGCTGGCACAAAAGTATATATATACAGCAATGTTAATATTTGGCAAGTTTCACTGCAATAAGGCGCTTTTGGTAGCCATCCACAAGCTTCTGGTTGAATTTTTGACCACTCCTCTTGACAAAATTGGTGCGGTTCAGCTAAATGTGTGGGTTTTATGACATGGACTTGTTTCTTCGGCATTGTCCACAAGTTTAAGGTAGTTAGGTAGGTAGGTCTTTGTTGTCATTGCAACAAGTACAACAAAATTTTTGTTTACAGCACAAACCCGTTCAAGATTAGACAAAGAAACAGTGTACAGGGTTACAGAACAGGAACGCTGATGGGTCGCCACGAGGCGCCCCGTAAAAGATGGGGAAAAGGTAAAACGATGGGGAAGAAAATGAGTAAAAAAATACAATCTAGACTGGGCTCCTAATGGGGCCGAGTCTGGAGTGGAAAAAAACCTCCGTGCAATGCACACATAAACACGTTACATTTAATCACGAGGGGCGGGGAGTTGGGGCCCTGGAAGGCAACAGCTGCTTTGAAGCGCTGCCAACCAACCATCACCCCAAGAGGAAAAAGCTGTGGTAAAGGCGTGTGGTGGGTGTGTGTGCGTGTATTCCCACTTGTCTTGGGTGTGATGATGTATTGTTTTTTAGACTGAGGCCGATCTGCAAAATTTCGGCTCCAGGTGTCGTTGAGGAGGGAGGGAGGTCAGAAGCGTCAGGACTTTGGGAAGGTCATTCTAAAACCTTAATTCTTGCCTGTTTTAGCCATTCCTTTACCAATTTTGATGTGTGTTTGGGGTCATTGTCCTGTTGGAACACCCAAGTGCGCCCAAGACCCAACCTCCGGGCTGATGATTTTAGGTTGTCCTGAAGAATTTGGATATAATCCTCATTTTTCATTGTCCCATTTACGTTCTGCACAGTTGGGTGTTCCATTGATTGATTGATTGTTTTATTGAAACTTTTATTAGTAGATTGCACAGTACAGTACATATTCCGTACAATTGACCACTAAATAATATCACCCAAATAAGTTCAACTACTTTGGTCTACGGGGTCCACGTTAATCAATTCATGGTAAAGGGCAACAGGACACGTCAAAAGTGGGAAAGGAATGGCTAAATCCGGCTATAATTAAGGTTTTAAAATGGCCTTCCAAAACTCCTGACTTAAACGTGTGGACAATGCTGAAGAAACAAGTCCATGTCAGAAAACCAACACATTTAGCTGAACCGCACCAATTTTGTCAAGATGAGTGGTCAATAATTCAAGCTTGTGGATGGCTTCTAAAAGCGCCTTATTGCAGTAAAACCAAATATTTCTGTATTTTTACTTTTGACCCAGCAGATTTAGTCACATTTTCATAATAAATTCATAAAAGAACCAAACTTCACAAATGTTTTTTGTGACCAACAAGTATGTGCTCCAATCACTCTATCACAAAAAAATAAGAGTTGTAGAAAATATTGGAAACTCAAGACAGCCATGACATTATTTTCTTTAAATGGTAAATGGATTATACTTGTATAGCGCTTTTTTTTAAGGAACTCAAAGCGCTTTGACACTATTTCTACATTCACCCATTCACACACACATTCCAACACTGATGTCTGGACCTGCCATGCAAGGCGCTAACCAGGACCCATCAGGAGCAAGGGTGAAGTGTTTTGCTCAAGGACACAATGGCCGCGACTAGGATGGTAGAAGGTGGGGATTGAACCAGGAACCCTCAGGTTGCTGGCACAGCCACTCTCCCATCCGCGCCACATCGTCCCCTACAAGTGTATGGCAACTTTTGACCACGACTCTACTAGTTGCACATAAAATTGCAAAACCAACCGAAATCTACCAGTAAAAAAATGTAAAACGTAATAATAAAATAATCGAAAAATACCTATTTTTTTAGGTTTCTGTGACTTGAAGTGATGTTCTGATCCATTTGAATATTGTGTGAAGTTCACATTTTTTTGTATCACAAACTCCCCTTTGATATCAAACGGTTCAAACCATTCCCTCATTAAAGATTCTGATAAAAATAGGTGTGCTGCTAGTAGCCCAAAAGTGTGTACTACTAGAACAGGGGTCGGCAACCTTTACCACTCAAAGAGCTATTTTGACCCGTTTCACAAAATAAAGAAAAGAATGGGAGCCACAAAACTCTTGAAATTTATAATGAAATAACCCTGCATACAGGTTTTTTTTGTTGCTTTGTGCTATGTATAAACCGGGCGTCTCAGAATGTAGCCCGGAAGAGTTAGGGTTGCATGGGATTCTGGGTATTTGTTCTGTTGTGTTTGTGTTGTGTTACAGTGCTGGTGTTTTCCCGAAATGTGTTTGTCATTCTTGTTTGGTGTGGGTTCACAGCGTGGCGCATATTTGTAACATTGTTAAAGTTGTTTAAACGGGCACCCTCAGTGTGACCTGTATGGCTGTTGAACAAGTATGCCTTGCAGTCACTTACGTGTGTCTGCAGAAGCCACATACAACATGTGACTTGGCTGGCAAGCTGGTCGTACAAGTTGTAGAGGGCACTAAAGACACTGCCATCATACCACGGCTTTATTATTGTTGTTTGGTGCTTCTCAGCAGACGTCCGAGAGAAAAGTTCCTCTGTGCTTCGTGAGGGTTGGCAAGAGAGATGCTATTAAGGGGCATTCACATAAAAATCGCAGGCCGCACTAACATAAAATTTTCAGATTTAATTGCAGACAGTGTGTCTGAGACCCCTGGTTTATACATAGCACAAAGCAGGAAAAAAAACTATGTATACAGTGTTATTTCATTATAAATTTCAAGAGTTTTGTGGCTCCCATTGTTTTCTTTATTTTGTGAAGCGGGTCAAAATAGCTCTTTGAGTGGTAAGTTGTGAGGGTCGTGATATAAAGAACTTTAACACTCTTACTAATATGCGCCACACCGCGAACCCACACCAAACAAGATTGACGAACACATTTCGGGAAAACACCAGCACTGTAACACAACATAAACACAACAGAACAAATACCCAGAATCCCATGCAACCCTAACTATTCCGGGATACATTATACACCCCCGCCACACCGCCCCCTCCTGCGTCGGTTGAGGTGGGCGGGGTTTGGTTGTAACGGGGGTGTATAATGTAGCCCGGAATACTTAAGGTTGCATGGGATTCTGGGTATTTGTTCTGTTGTGTTTATGATGTGTTACAGTTGAGATGTTTTCCCGAAATGTGGTTGTCATTCTTGTTTGGTGTGGGTTCACAGTGTGGCGCATATTAGTAAGAGTGTTATAGTTGTTTATATCACAACCCTCAGTGTAACCTGTATGGCTGGTGACCAAGTTTCGCTGTCAGTCACTTAAGTATGATAGAAGAGGCTTCATACAACACGTGACCTGCCGGCGCGCACATAGTGTTGTGTAAAAGCGGGCACAATGACATGTTTTTGTCACACCTCATGTTTTGTTTTGTCATGTTATGTTTTGATTTTGGAAATTCAGTCACGTTTTGCACTTCCTGGTTTTGTTTGTTTCCATGCCAACCTATTAGTTTCCACCTGGTCCCCTTAAGTCGCGCCCCGATCCTCAGCCTCTCACACCTGTTTTCTATTACCACAGCCAGTACTTAAGTCATTTGCTTTCTGTTCATCATTCTGGGAACTTTGCTATTTGCATTCTACTTCATGCCTTCACGATTACCTGCTACGCACCCTGCCATCCATGCCCCTTGTTTCGGTCACAGTAAGTGTTTTTGTTTTAGTTGTTCATAGTCCTGCCACAGTGCAAGTTTAAGTTTATAGTTTATCGTCTTTCATGCCATCGAGCAGGTGTTTTGTTTTCCTGTTTGTATTTTTGTTGCCAAGTTTTTGTACCTCTTTGTGAGCGCCCTTAGTTCGATTATTTTTGTATTTACGCACCCTGCTATCCATGCCCCTTGTTTCGGTCACAGTAAGTGTTTTTGTTTTAGTTGTTCATAGTTCTGCCACAGTGCAAGTTTAAGTTTATAGTTTATCGTCTTTCATGCCATCGAGCAGGTGTTTTGTTTTCCTGTTTGTATTTTTGTCGCCAACTTTTTGTACCTCTTTGTGAGTGCCCTTAGTTCGATTATTTTTGTATTTAGTATTCAAATAAACCATGTACTTACACTCTCGTTTGGCTCGTCCCGTATCCTCTCTGCATCGAAGGAGTAAACCAAATCCAAGTCCAAGCCTGACAGTTTTAGAGGACGTTTTGGGAATTGCCATCACGGCCCGCCCTCAATGTTGCTGTCCGGATGAAAATCGGAGTATAGTTAGCCCAGGCAATTTTTGGGAAAGGCACTGACATTGGAAACCATCCGGAAAAATCAGGGGGGGTCGGTAAGCATGCAGCTGAGCCACACTGGAGCGATCAAAGAGCCGCGGGTTGCCGAGCCCTGTACTAAAACTTCTAGTAGTACACAGGTGTGTCATTGAAAATACAAAGTTCTGCATTTGGACCAGAGCAGTCCTTAGAAACTCGTCTCCCATCCTGTGTGTGCTGTGACTTTTTTCGACGGTTCTAGTCCGAGGGCTTTGGGTCAGACGCTCATCCCATGAACCACGACTCTAACTTCCCTTTACCCCTCCCGTCTGCTTCTCCTTCGGTTCCCAGCCGATCGTTGACCTCAGTCCCATAAGACGCTCCGCTTCCTCGTTGACCCCGCAGTACAAGCAGGAGGCGGGTCTGAAGGAATACCACTTGACGCGGCCGGCGACCAGGCCCGCTCCGGGCCAGGCCCAGGACCGAGCGCATCACCATCACCACCACCACCGCTGCCACAGACGCAGGGACAAAGACAAAGACAAAAAGCAGAAGTCTCTGGACAGAGGGACGTCAGTGCAGCAACCGAGTGCAGTGGGTAAGACAAAAACAATTCTAAAAAAATGTTTCTTTGCTTGTGACTTTTAATATCTCGATATTTTTAGGCCATGTCATGATACACGATGTATATCTCGATATTTTGCCTTAGCCTTAAAGGCCTACTAAAATTTGATTTTCTTATAGCAGATCCATTCTATGTGTCATACTTGATCATTTCGCGATATTGCCAAATATCGCGAAATGTGTTCGTTTGACATCTCTGTTCCATAGTAAAGCTTCACCGTCATCTTTCGGGAATGTAAACAAGGAAACACCGGCTGTGTTTGTGTTGCTAAAAGCGGCCGCAATACACCGCTTCCCACCTACAACTTTCTTCTTTGACGTCTCCATTATTCATTGAACAAATTGCAAAAGATTCAGCAACACAGATGTCTATAATACTGTGGAATTATGCGATCAAAACAGACATATTATAGCTGGGAACGGTGCTGGAACAAAATGTCCTATACAATGCGTGACGTCACGCGGACGCGTCATCATACCGCGACATTTCAGCAGGATATTTAAAATTGCAATTTAGTAAACTAAATCGCCCGTATTGGCATGTGTTGCAATGTTAATATTTCATCATTGATATATAAACCATCAGACTGCGTGGTCGGTAGTAGTGGGTTTCAGTAGGCCTTTAAATGAACACTTGATACATATAATCGCAGCAGTATGATGATTCTATGTGTCTACTTTAAAACATTCTTGTTCATACTGCATTAATATAAGCTCATTTTAAACTTTCATGCAGAGAGAGAAACCACAACTAAGTCAATTTACAAAAACTGTATTTATTAAACAGTTATTAAGCCGTGGCACAAACATTCATGTCATTTCAAAACAGAAAGTGCAAGATTGTCAGAGACATTTTAAAACAAGCTATAAGTGCACTTTTGTGCATGATGTCACTAAGATGACATATCAAAACAACGCAAAATTAAAGTGCACTTTTTGTACAGAACGCCACTACAATAGTTTAAAACAAATAAATACACTTTTGTGCATGATGTCACACAAGATATTTCAATAAGTGTCAAATAAAAATGCGCTGCATGATAGGAAATCAAATAGTGTATGTCCTTCGCTATGTGGTAGGTTCCTGTGGACGTTAACTTTTGTTGTTAACAATTTTTTTGATCTGCATTTTGATGGTGTGGTCGTGTGGCACCGAATGGAGATGTTGACATGCGGAGTAAGCACTCTTTATTCTCTAGCAGGTGACTTTTAAAATGATGCTACTTATTATCAGTAATACTACTTTTTGTAGCAACGCTTTTGCCGCACACTTGACAAATTACCGTTGTCTGTTCGACATTGTGATGGACTCTCACCATGGACCACCAAAGATGGACATTTCATCATATTTCAAAGTCTTTTTAATTTCTTTTAAAATTTTTGTACTGGAAAATCTAAAAGAAATAATGATTTGCCTTTGTTAGAAATATAGCTTGGTCCAGTTTGTTATTGATTCTAACAAAGTGCAGATTGGATTTTAACCTATTTAAAACATGTCTTCAAAATTCTAAAATTAATCTTAATCAGAAAAAATTACTAAAGATGTTCCATAAATTCTTTTTTTAATTTTATTAAAAGGATTCAAAAATAGCTAAGTTTTCTCTTCTTTTTTTCGGTTGAATTTTGAATTTTAAAGAGTCGAAATTGAAGATAAACTATGTTTCAAAATTGAATTTTCATTTTTTTCCTGTTTTCTCCTCCTTTAAACCATTCAAATAAGTGTTTTATTTTATCATTTATCCTCTACAAAAAAAACTTTCATAAAAGGAAAAAAAATGTTCGACGGAATGACAGACGGAAATAGCCATTTTTTAAAATATATATATAGATTTATTTTTTAAAGGTAAATTGAGCAAATTTGTTATTTCTGGCAATTTATTTAAGTGTGTATCAAACTGGTAGCCCTTCGCATTAATCAGTACCCAAGACGTATCTCTTGGTTTCAAAAAGGTTGGTTACCCCTGACATAGAGCAACAATGTAAATATGCCAGTCACATTGACAAGGACATTAACTCGGAACTGCAGATTCCCGAGATGATCATCATTGTTACGCATCAAGAGTTTATTTACATTTTCCCATTTCCATTTGCCCCTTTAATTTGTCAAGACGTGGACATTTGGTGCGGTTTGTTTCCCCGTGGGGCAAAGCGAATGAACCGGACACGACGGTAAGGTAATGACATCTCTTAATTAATCTATCAAGAAGTGAAAACAAAAGGCGCTCACAGCAAAGGTACAAAACTTGGCTAAGAAAACAAAAACTATCTCTATAACGTAAACTATGGACATGAAAACATGGAACTAAAAAACTCACTAAACTGTGGCTTGAATAAACAAAAAACTTACTTTCCTGGCCCGCCTGCTGTCCAGACCTGTCTCCCATGGAAAATGTGTGGCGCATTATGAAGCATAAAATATGACAGCGGAGACCCCGGACTGTTGAACGACTGAAGCTCTACATAAAACAAGAATTGGAAAGAATTCCGCTTTCAAAGCTTCAACAATTAGTTTCCTCAGTTCCCAAACGTTTATTGAGTGTTGTTAAAAGAAAAGATGATGTAACACAGTGGTGAACATGCCCTTTCCCAACTACTTTGGCACATGTTGCAGCCATGAAATTCTAATTTCATTATTATTTGCAAAATAAAAAACAAAGTTTATGAGTTTGAACATCAAATATATTGTCTTTGTAGTGCATTCAATTGAATATGGGTTGAAAATGATTTGCAAATCAGTGTATTCCATTTATATTTACATCTAACACAATTTCCCAACTCATATGGAAACGGGGTTTGTACAATAGTGCCGGTTGATCAAAAAAGACTTGATGAATTGTTACACCTTGTTGTTTTTGCTTCGTCTACACAAGAAACAAACAAATTTTGCTTCGACTGTTAAGGTTTATGTTTGAGCGCCTCTCAGAGAATTCCACTGGCCAAAATGTGCAGGAAAGTTGTGGTCATTGGACAAAGTTGCAAAGCCGTGCATCATTTGTGAAGAGTGGTTGAATTTGCATTAATTAAAATCGATGGCGATGGCACAGATTCCTTGAGGGAAGGAATGTTGTGTGGTCTGCTTTTTTCCCCCCCACACATGTTAAGTCACTTTAAATATGACACATGTATATCATACTGTAGTTCCCATGCAACACTGCTTTCCTCTGGGACACCAACATGGATGTTAAAATCATCAACAATCATCACACCGTCAAATTTAACACGCTTTGAGATGGAGAACATACTGTACATTTAGGACATTTAGGAAAAAGCACATGAGAAGTTTTTTGGTTTCATAGGCTGGTAACGTAAGACTTCAACTGCCAGTTATAGGGAGTCATTGTTATGATCCGCTGCCCGGACCATATGTTGTTTGGATTTTTGAGTTTGTTTGTGCACTTCCTTGTTTGCTCTTTGGCAAACTCTGATGTGGCTCAGCTGCATAATCGCCGGCCCCCCCGATTATTTCGGAAGGTTTCCGGATTTCGGTGCCTCTCCCGAAAATCACCCGGGTCTAACATTCTCTGATTTTCAACCGGACTACATTATTGAGGGCGTGCCGTGATGGCTATACTTTAAACGGCCTCTACAACACGTCATCGCCCCCGCTTTTACACCATGCTATCTGCGTGGCGGCCGGTCGCATGCATTTTGCTGCTTCTGTCATCACACGTAAGAGGATGCAAGGCATAGTTGGTCAACAGCCATACAGGTTACACTGAAGGTTGTGATATAAACAACTTTAACACTCTTACTAATATGCGCCACACTGTGAACCCACACCAAACAAAAATGACAAACACATTTCGGGTGAACATCCTCACTGTAATACAACATAAACTCAACAGAACAAATACCCAGAATCCCATGCATCCCTAACTCTTCCTGGCTACATTATACAACCCCGCTAGTACCAAACCCCGCCCACCTCAACCGACGCACGGAGGGGGGCAGAGGGGGATGTTTGGTCCTAGCGGGGGTGTATAATGTAGAGAGGCCCGTCCATAAAACAATCACCATACTCGAAGCGTAGTGACGCAGTCTTGTTGCTTCACAAGTTTCAAGCGGTTTGTAAAATCAATATGGATTTTTGGTGGGAGTGCAGTTGCCAACCGAGACAGTTTTGAAGTACCGTGTTTTCCGGACTATAAGGCCCACTTAAAATCTTTTTTTTTTTCCTCAAAACTTGACAGTGTGCCTAATGTAGGGAATACGCTTTGTTGAGCTTACCCACCTCGCAGCAATTTTATTTGGTATATAGTGTAATAATAAGTGTCACCGGTAGATGGCAGTCAAACATAAAAGACAAGTGTAGGGTGCACCGTTTGATGTGCTTCAACATACGAGTATTATTATGGTGCGTGTATAAAGAAAGACATATTATCTGGCATTTTGTTTCGCAATATTATGCAAAAGCAACTTTTCTTTCCTTCTAGTACCTGCTGATCTGTATTTGGGGTCTGCATAAATCCTGAAAAATTGCGCGCCAACGCCGTAGTCGATACGCTTCTTCTTTTTCTCCATCTTCTTGTCATGTGGGATTCATCCTCCGCTGTTGCCATTTCTAATATAAATTAGTGTAAAGTTCTTGCTTATATCTGTCAGTAAACTCGCCATGAAAGCGCTAAAACATACCGGTGTAGTGAGTTTCCATTATTCACCCGAGGAACTTTAGATGGTTTTTCACGGGACAAAATTCCAGCATTGTTGTTGTTTCCGTATGAGGAGACGCTGCTCCTTTATTGATTTAAGTAAAGTGTGGATGTCATTAAAACAGTTAGCTCCATCTTTTGACACTTCTTCCACTCCCGTCCTTGCACGCTACACCGCTACAACAAAGATGACGGGGAGAAGACGCCGTTGGTGTGGCATAAAGCACGTTTTTCTGTGGCAGCGTCGGAGAGAGTTGTACATGTAAACAAACTTTTGAGTCACAGTCCACACAACGGTGAGTTCAAGGGCCGCGGAAATTAGTAGGACATTACGTCGCTCGCCAAACACTCTCATCAGTGAAGCATATACACAAACATATTAAACAGTGGGCTTTGTAACAATTAGGAAGGTTTATGTCGTGTTTGTTTGTCCTCGACAGAAACCCTATTACAACAAAACATATATTTTTCATATTTTTCAAAGTTCAAACCCCATGTGTTTTGTACAATATAGTCATGAAATGCTTATTTCTCCTTAGGCTCCTTCACCGACCCTCCAGCTGAGGGCTTGTCCAGGGAACGGGCAAGGGAGCGGGATCGCAGTCGCCACCACGAGAGGAGACATCACTCCTCTGCAGGGGAGCAACGCTACTACTCAGAGCGTTACAGCTGCAGGGAGACGAGCCACGCCAAGTCAGCCAGTCCAAGCCGATCCACATCTCCAGGAGAAGCACAGGACACTGCTGTCCTTAAACAAGTGAGTCTTTTCAGTGACATTTATAATAGGGGTCTTTAACCTTTTCCAGGATCCCCAAACTACTGGTGTAGACAAAGCCTTAATGTCTTGTGCCTTCTGGGAAGCCAATAAAATATAAATAAAACAGGAAAATTAATGTAATGACCCCACCTCATCGCAGTACTGTACAAGCCTCGTTTCCATGTGAGTTGGGAAATTGTGTTAGATGTAAATATAAACGGAATACAATGATTTGCAAATCTTTTTTCAACCCATATTCACTTGAATATGCTACAAAGACAAATAATCATTAACTTTAGAATTTGTTGCCAGCAACACGTGCCAAAGAAGCTGTGAAAGGTGGCAATAAATACTGATAAAGTTGAGGAATTCTCATCAAACACTTATTTGGAACATCCCACGGGTGTGCAGGCTAATTGGGAACAGGTTCGTGACATGATTGGGTATAAAAACAGCTCCCCAAAAAGCACTCAGTCTTAGACAAAAAAGGATGGGGTGAGGTACACCCCTTTGTCCACAACTGTGTGAGCAAATAGTCAAACAGTTTCAGAACAACGTTTCTCAAAGTGCAATTGCAAGAAATGTACGGATTTCAACATCTACGGTCCATAATATCATCAAAAGGTTCAGAGAATCTGGAGAAATCACTCCATGGCCGGAAACCAACATTGAATGACCGTGACCTTCGATCACTCAGACGGCACTGTAGCAAAAACCGACATCAATCTCTAAGTGATATCACCACATGGGCTCCGAAACACTTCATAAAACCACTGTCACTAAATACAGTTCGACGCTACATCTGTAAGTGCAAGTTAAAGCTCTACTATGCAAAGCGAAAGTCATTTATCAACAACATCCAGAAACGCCGCCGGCTTCTCTGGGGCCAAGATCATCTAAGATGAACTGATTCAAAGTGGAAAAGTGTTCTGTGGTCCGCGAGTTCACATTTCAATTTTTTTCTGGGAATATTTGACATCGTGTCATCCGGAACAAAGGTGAAGCGAACCATCCAGACTGTTATCGAACCAATGTTCAAACATATGCTGCCATCTTTTTCATGGACGCCCTTGCTTATTTCAGCAAGACAATGCCAAGTCACATTCAGCACGTGTTACAACAGCGTGGCTTCGTAAAAAAAAGAGTGTGGGTACTTTCCTGGCCCGCCTGCAGTCCAGATCTGTCTCCCATTGAAAGTGTGTGGCGCTATATCAAGCGTAAAATACGACAGCGGCGACTCCAGACTGTTGAATGACTGAAGCTGTACATAAAACAAGAATGGGAAAGAATTCCACTTTCAAAGCTTCAACAATTAGTTTCCTCAGTTCCCAAACGTTTATTGAGTGTTGTTAAAAGAAAAGGTGATGTAACACAGTGGTGAACATGCCCTTTCCCAACTACTTTGACACGTGTTGCAGCCATGAAATTCTAAGTTAATTATTGTTTGCAAAAAAAAAAAAAAAGTTTATGAGTTTGTCTTTTTAGTGCATTCAATTGAATATGGGTTGAAAAGGATTTGCAAATCATTGTATTCCGTTTATATTTACATCTAACACAATTTCCCAACTCATATGGAAATGGGGTTTGTACCTACGTGACCTTTGCTTTAAAGTGTTGTTCTTACTGCATTAAATGTTGCTTTTTGTCACTGGTGTTACTTTAACCTCTACTAATATTTGGTATTTTGTTTTGACAGCATGGTAGCACCGGAGGTAAGCCTGCACCCTCTGGTTCAAGCACGCCAGGCCGCGGTCGCAGGCAGCTCCCCCAGACCCCCCTGACCCCTCGTCCCGCCGTGGCCTACAAGACCGCCCACTCCGCCCCTCTGCCGTCAGCTGCCAGCAGCGCTATGGTTTCCCAGACTCGTGTCAGCCGTGGCCTTTCAGAACACGAGCGCTTGCACGGGGACAATGACCCGTCCCCGGTACAGGTCACCTGCATCGGCTCCGACCCCGATTTAAACCTGCAGCCGCAGGGAACTTCTCACCAAGCGCTCTATGAAGAAACCGATGACTTCCAGGACGCCGTTAGCAGTCAACTGTTGTCACACTCAGCCAGAGCCGCCGCTTCCAACGAGAGCGCTGCTGTGCCTGTTACAGCGGCGGCCACACAAGGCCGCGCTGACGTACCCAACGGCTACCACTTCACCTTCGGGGTCAACGCCGCCTCGAACGACAGAGGAACAGGAAGCCTCAGGGAGCGGGAGGAGGAGGACTGGTGCTAACATGCTGGGATGGAAGACAGGTTTTTTTTTTCCTATCCACTGATGAGGGAGCAGCTCAACGGCGCCGCTCGGCTCAGTCCGCGTGAGCTGGTCAGAGGCCGACACGGGAAGGAAGTCGGAAAAAAGCCGGTTCAAAGTGCTGAAGAGGCTTCAGATTCATTCCAGTGTCCAAGTGTTACTCTCCTCATTCATCAGTTATTGGCAAACAGGAAGCTTGGCTGAATTTGCACTGATGGCACAATGAAGACCCTCCAGTATTGTTGTCTGGTAGTGTTGGAGGAGACTTAAGATCTTTAGATCCTGTTTGAAAAGTCGTTGTAGACCCCCACAGAATGCCCAAATAATATAATAGGGAGACGCGAATTTGATCCCCTGCTGGATTAGTACATTTACAAACAAACAGTCTAGGATTTCTAAGTCAAGTTTGAGTCGTTCCTGTTTATGTCGACTGAAAAAGTGTCTGCTTAAGTTGTCCCTGACATACACTATATTGCCAAAAGTATTTGGCCACCTGCCTTTACTCATATATGAACTTGAAGTGCCATCCCATGGAATTGTCAAAAATGTTTTGGTATCCTGGAGCGTTCAAAGTCCCTTTCACTAAAACTAAGGAGCCAAACGCAACTCCTGAAAAAAAAACAAAAAACAACATAATTCCTCCTCCACCAAATTTCACACTCGGCACAATTCAGGGCCTGGCACTCAGTCTCCGTTCTAATTCATCCCAAAAGGTGTTCTGTCGGGTTCAGGTCAGGACTCTGTGCGGGCCAGTCAAGTTCATCCGCACCAGACTCTGTCATCCATGTTTTTATGGACCTTGCACTGGTGCGCTCCAAACTGTTCCCACAAGGTTGGGAGCATTAATTGTCCAAAATGTTTTGGTGTCCTGGAGAATTCAAAGTTCCTTTCACTGGAACTAAATGGCCAAGCCCAACTCCTGAAAAACAACCCCACACCATAATTCCTCTTCCACCAATTTCACAATGCAGTCCCAAATGTAGCGTTCTCCTGGCAACATCCAAACCCAGACTGGTCCATCAGATTGCCGGATGGAAAAACGTGATTCATGACTCCAGAGAAGGCGTCTCCACTGCTCTAGAGTCCAGTGGCGACGTGCTTTACACCACTGCATCCCACGCTTTGCATTGGACTTGGTGATGCATGGCTTAGATTCAGCTGCTCGGCCATGGAAACTCCATTCCGTGAAGCTCACTGCATACTGTACGTGGGCTATTTGGAAAGTCACAGGAAGTTTGGAGCTCTGTAGCAACTGACTGTGCAGAAAGTCTTTGCACTATCTGCTTCAGCATCCGTTGACCCCTCTCTGTCAGTTTATGTGGCCTACCACATGGTGGCTGAGTTGCTGTTGTTCCCAAACTCTTCACTTTTCTTATGATAACGTTGACTTTGGAATATTTAGGAGCGAGGAAATTTCACGACTGGATTCGTTGCACAGGTGGCATCCTATGACAGTTCCACGCTGGAAATCACTGAGAGCGGCCCATTCTTTCACAAATGTTTGTAGAAACAGTCTCCATTTATGAGCGCTTGATTTTATAGTGATTAGGACACCTGATTCTCATCATTTGCATGGGTGGCTAAATATTTTTGGCAATATAGTATGAACGTCTCTCTGTGTGTATGTTAGTATTCCCGCCTCCACCCACAGAGACAAAGAGAGTGGATGACCAATAAGAGGCTTCACTCCATTTCTTTCAATCTGTTATAGACGTTAGCAACATAACTCAACGTGTTTTTAATGAAACTTTCAGGAAATGTCTGAAATGGAATAAGGAACATGCGATTCCATTTTGGGGACGATCCAGATCGACGTCTGGATTTAGGATTTTTTTTTTCACTACGATTCCAAGTTTCAACTAGGTTGAAGGGAAATGGTAGAAAAATTGTTTCACGGAAATGGATCGGCCAACAATGCGTGCCTTATTTCTCTTAACTGTTCATATATTATTCGTAAGGATGTAAAGTCACTAACTCAGCAGAGGATCAAAAACTTCGGATTTTAATGTAATTTGTACGAAAAAAGGTCTCCTTCATCCTAGGCTGATTATTTTATGTCTTGGAACTTTCCTGCCATCGCACCCGATGAACACAACCATTAACGGCTCCAACGAACAGAAACCGAGGAGTCACGTTTTTTGACCGATTCTCGGTCCCAGCCAGAAGGGACACGGACGACTTTTACAACAAACATGTGGCCGATTACTAAGTGCCTCGTTTTACAAGATGTGTGTCATCCCGCTGCGTGGGTCGGACTGTGCCCAACAGTCAATAGCATGTCAGTACGTACACGTCGGAGAGAAAACAGACAACGTAAAAACCAGTTTCGACTCAAAAAAAAAAAAAAAAAAGAACAAAAAATATTTTTTATATTCTGAATCTTGTAGTTGTAATCCAAAATGGAAAATGCAAAGTCAGAATTGTAGTGCATGCCGAGAGTCTTGGACATCCAAAAATGATATGTGTACATTTGACTGAAGGGTGTGTGCTCAGCATTTGCCTTTTTCTTCGAACACACTGCCGTCCGTTGGTAGGAAAGAGTTGACGAAAGGAGACAAGTGCCATTTTTGAAAATATCTGCATCGCATCGTGAGAAAAAGAAGTGATCGTCACCGCTTGGTTTAAGGAGCTGCCTGATCCGCATCTGCGACTTTACAGTTTCGCAACATTGAGTCTTCAACAAATATTCCAAAAAAACAAGATGAGGCTATTCCTGAAGGAATTATGTGTGAATGCTCCAATGCTGGAGTTGAACTGAAATCCTGGAATAGTAGAGAACACAATTCCCAAACAGGCTGAATATTTAAAAGTTGGAACCGTTTGAATCAGATGGAAAATGTGGGAGTTGGGGAACTTTGAAGAATGATAGCCATTTATTTCAATGGGAAAAGCAGGATTTTTTGGGAAAATTGCAAAAACTTAAATGGTCTGAATGAGTTGAATTTGTTGGTGTTAGAATTTTTCAAATCTGTCGAGAAATGTTGATGTAGTAACATGTTGAATTGAGAAATCGTATTACGGAATTCCTGGAATTTCGGGAACATTTTTTCCATTAGAAAAAAAAAAGTTTTTTGTGTTGATTAGGAGGAATGTTTGGACAGTGGAACAGTTGAAATATGTTTAAAAATGTAGAAGGAGTAGTTGTCAGGAAAAAAGGGAGGAAAAAGGGCTTTGGAAAACCAGGTATTCTGGAGCATTCTGGAATTTTTTGTTAACGTGGAAAAAGACTTGAAGGGTTGAAATGGTTGGTGTTGGAATTTTTCAAATCGGTCGAGAAATGTTGAAGTAGTAACATGTTGAATTGAGAAATCGTATTATGGAATTCCTGGAATTTCGGGAAAAATGATTCCATTTGAAAAAAAAACTTAGTTTTTTGTGTTGATTAAGAGGAATTTTTGGACAGTGGAACGGTTGAAATGTGTTTAAAAATGTGAAAGGATTAGTCGCCAAAAAAGGGTGGAAATCGGGCTTTGGAAAACCAAATATTGTGGAAAATCCTGGAATGTTTTTAAACTTGGAAAAAGACTTAAAGGGTTGAAATGGTTGGTGTTGGAATTTTTCAAATCGGTCGAGAAATGTTGTAGTAACAACATGTTGATTTGAGAAATCGTATTACGGAAATCCTGGAATTTCGGGAAAAATGATTCCATTTGAAAAAACAACTTTGTTTTTTGTGCTGATTAAGAGGAATGTTTGGACAGTGGAACGGTTGAAATGTGTTTAAAAATGTGGAAGGAGTAGTCGCCAGAAAAAAAGGTTGGAAAATCAGGCTTTGGAAAACCAGATATTCTAGAAAATCCTGGAATTTTTTAAAAATTGGTAAAAGACTTAAAGGGTTGAAATGGTTGGTGTTGGAATTTTTCAAATCGGTCGAGAAATGTTGACGTAGTAACATGTTGAATTGAGAAATCGTATTACGGAATTCCTGGAATTTCGGGAAAAATGATTCCATTTGGAAAAAAAACTTATTTTTTAGTGTTGATTAAGAGGAATTTTTGGACAGTGGAACGGTTGAAATTTGTTTAAAAATGAGGAAGGAGTAGTCGCCAGAAAAAAAAGGTTAGAAATCAGGCTTTGGAAAACCAGATATTCTGGAAAATCCTGCAATTTTTACTAACTTGGAAAAAGACTTAAAGGGTTGAAATGGTTGGTGTTGGAATTTTTGAAATCGGTCGAGAAATGTTGATGTAGTAACATGTTGAATTGAGAAATCGTATTACGGAATTCCTGGAATTTCGGGAAAAATTATCCCAGTTCAAAAAATAACTTTGTTTTGTTCTGATTAAGAGGAATGTTTGGACAGTGGAACGGTTGGAATGTGTTTAAAAATGTGGAAGGAGTAGTCGCCAGAAAAAAAGGGCGGAAATCGGGCTTTGGAAAACCAGATATTCTGGAAAATCCTGGAATTTTTTTTAACTTGGAAAAAGACTTAAAGGGTTGAAATGGTTGGTGTTGGAATTTTTCAAATCGGTCGAGAAATGTCGACGTAGTAACATGTTGAATTGAGAAATCGTATTACGGAATTCCTGGAATTTCGGGAAAAATGATTCCATTTGGAAAAAAAACTTATTTTTTAGTGTTGATTAAGAGGAATTTTTGGACAGTGGAACGGTTGAAATTTGTTTAAAAATGAGGAAGGAGTAGTCGCCAGAAAAAAAAGGTTAGAAATCAGGCTTTGGAAAACCAGATATTCTGGAAAATCCTGCAATTTTTATTAACTTGGAAAAAGACTTAAAGGGTTGAAATGGTTGGTGTTGGAATTTTTGAAATCGGTCGAGAAATGTTGATGTAGTAACATGTTGAATTGAGAAATCGTATTACGGAATTCCTGGAATTTCGGGAAAAATTATCCCAGTTCAAAAAATAACTTTGTTTTGTTCTGATTAAGAGGAATGTTTGGACAGTGGAACGGTTGAAATGTGTTTAAAAATGTGGAAGGAGTAGTCGCCAGAAAAAAAGGGCGGAAATCGGGCTTTGGAAAACCAGATATTCTGGAAAATCCTGGAATTTTTTTTAACTTGGAAAAAGACTTAAAGGGTTGAAATGGTTGGTGTTGGAATTTTTCAAATCGGTCGAGAAATGTCGACGTAGTAACATGTTGAATTGAGAAATCGTATTACGGAATTCCTGGAATTTCGGGAAAAATGATTCCATTTGGAAAAAAAACTTATTTTTTAGTGTTGATTAAGAGGAATTTTTGGACAGTGGAACGGTTGAAATTTGTTTAAAAATGAGGAAGGAGTAGTCGCCAGAAAAAAAGGGTGGAAATTGGGCTTTGGAAAACCAGATATTCTGGAAAATCCTGGAATTTTTTTTAAC
Organism: Nerophis ophidion; assembly: GCF_033978795.1. Taxonomy (NCBI): domain Eukaryota; kingdom Metazoa; phylum Chordata; class Actinopteri; order Syngnathiformes; family Syngnathidae; genus Nerophis; species Nerophis ophidion. The sequence continues at coordinate 38,840,264 of NC_084627.1, read as the reverse complement.
TTGGAAAAAGACTTAAAGGGTTGAAATGGTTGGTGTTGGAATGTTTCCAATCGGTCGAGAAATGTTGAAGTAGTAACATGTTAAATTGAGAAATCGTATTACGGAATTCCTGGAATTTCGGGAAAAATTATCCGAGTTCAAAAAACTATTTAGTTTTTTGTGCTGATTAAGAGGAATGTTTGGACAGTGGAACGGTTGAAATGTGTTTAAAAATGTGGAAGGAGTAGTCGCCAGAAAAAAGGTTGGAAATCGAGCTTTGGAAAACCAGATATTCTGAAAAATCCTGGAATTTTTTTGGAACTTAGAAAAAACGTATAATTAGTTGAAATAATTGGTGCTGGAATTTTTCAGCATTTTCGAGAAATGTTGAAGTAGTAACATGTATGTTGAGAAATGCTATTACAGAAATCTTAGAATTTGGGGGAAACAGAGAATTTTTCCAGTATTAAAAAACAACTTTGTTTTTTGTCCTGATTACGAAGATGGTTTTGACGCTGAAACGGTTGAAATGCGTTGAAAAATGTGGAAGGAGTAATCGCCAAGAAAAACGGTGGAAATGGGGCTTTGGAAAACAAAGAATTCTGAAAAATCCTGGAATTTTTCGGAACATGGAAAAAACTTAAAATGAGTTGAAATGGTTGGTGTTGGAATTTTTGAAATCAGTCGAGAAATGTTGAAAAAGTAACATGTTGATTTGAGAAATAGTTTTACGGAATGCCTGGAATTTTGGGAAGACCAGGAATTTTTCCAGTTGAAAAAACGACGTTGCTTTTTTTCCTGATTAAGAGGATGTTTTAACGGTAGAACGGTTGAAATGCATTGACGAATGTGGAGGAAGTAGTCGACAGAAAAAAGGTTGGAAATTGGACTTTGAAAAACAAGGAATTCTGGAAATCCTGGAAGTTTTTGGCACTTGGAAAAAACTTAAATTGAATTAAAATGGTTGGTTTTGGAATTTTTCAAATCGGATGAGAAATAATTAACTATTAAATGTTGAATTGAGAAATGATACTAAGGAATTCCTGGAATTTCGGGAAAACCGAGAATTTTTCCAGTTCAAAAAACAACTTTGTTTTTTGTGATGATTAAGAGGAATTTTTGGACAGTGGAACGGTTTAAATGCGTTGAAAAATGTGGAAGGAGTAGTCGCCAGAAAAAAGGGTGGAAATGGGGCTTTGGAAAACCAGGAATTCTGTAAAATCCTGGAATTTTTTGGAACTTGGGAAAAACTTAAAATGTGTTGAAATGGTTGGTGTTGGAATTTTTCAAATCGGTCGAGAAAAGTTAATGTAGTAACATGTCGATTTGAAAAATGGTTTTACGGAATTTGGGGAAAACCGGGAATTTTACGGTACAACGGTTGAAATGCGTTGAAAAATGTGGAAGGAGTAGTTGACGGAAAAAAGGGTGGAAATAGTGCTTTGGAAAAATAGGAATTCTGGAAAATCCTGGAATTTTTCGGAACTTGGAAAATAATTAAAATTGTGTTGAAATGGTTGGTGTTGGAATGTTCCAAATCGGTCGAGAAATGTTGAAATAGTAACATGTTGATTTGAGAAATGGTATTACGGAATTCCTGGAATTTTGGGAAGACCGGGAATGTTTCCAGTTAAAAAAACAACGTTGTTTTTAGTCCTGATTAAGAGGAATGTTTTGACGGTATAACGGTTTAAATGCGTTGAAAAATGTGGAAAGAATAGTCGCCAGAAAAAAGGGTGGAAATGGGGCTTTGGAAAACCAAGAATTCTTTAAAATCCTAGAATTTTTCGGAACTTGGAAAAAACTTAAAATGAGTTGAAATGGTTGGTGTTGGAATTTTTCAAATCGGTCGAGAAAAGTTAAAGTAGTAACATGTCGATTTGAAAAATGGTATTACGGAATTTGGGGAAAACCGGGAATTTTACGGCACAACGGTTGAAATGCGTTGAAAAATGTGGAAGGAGTAGTCGACGGAAATAAAAGGGTGGAGATAGGGCTTTGGAAAACTAGGAATTCTGGAAAATCCTGGAATTTTTCGGAACTTGGAAAATAATTAAAATTGTGTTGAAATGGTTAGTGTTGGACTTTTCCAAATCGGTCGAGAAATGTTGAAATAGTAACATGTTGATTTGAGAAATGGTATTACGGAATTCCTGGAATTTTGGGAAGACCGGGAATGTTTCCAGTTAAAAAAAACGACATAGCTTTTAGTACTGATTAAGAGGAATGTTTTGACGGTAGAACCCCGGAGTAGTCGACAGAAAAAAGGGTGGAATTTGGACTTTGGAAAACTAGGAATTCTAAAAATCCTCGAAGTTTTTGGAACTTGGAAAAAACTTAAGTTGAGTTGAAATGGTTGGTGTTGGAATTTTTCAAATCGGTTGAGAAATAATGAACTATTAACATGTTGAATTGAGAAATAATACTAAAGGAATTTCGGGAAAACCGGGAATTTTTCCAGTTAAAAAAACAACTTTGTTTTTTCTCCTGATTAAGAGGAATTTTTGACTGTAGAATGGTTGAAATGCGTTGAAAAATGTGGAAAGAGTAGCCGCTAGAAAAAAGGTTGAAAATAGGACTTTGGAAAACCAGGAATTTTGTAAAATCCTGGAATTTTTGGGAAATTGGAAAAAAATGGTTGTTTAATTTCCATTAAGGTGGAATAAGTTGATGGTTTGAATTGGTTGAAAAATGTGGAAATGGTGGAAGTATGAAAAATGGCCAGTTCAATTTTGAATGGGGAAAAATGTCCTGGAAAACCTGGAATTCTGCGAAGTCTGGTAATTTTTGAAATTTGTCAAGGGAAAGCCCGCCATTCCCGAATAGGCTGAACAGTTTGAGGTTGGAACGGTTTGAATCGGGTGAAAAATGTGGAAGGTAGAGAGCTCCAAACTCTGGAGAAGAAGTATAAGTTGAATAAATAGATGAATTTTGGTGTAGAAAAACCATATGTGTGAATGCCTTGGAGCATTCACACAATAACAATGAATGAAATATGGAGCACTTCAATTATGAATATGAAAAGCAATTGTAAATATGTCAATTCAAAGAAACAATGTGGATGGATAAACTTTATTTTTGAATTTGACAATGTAGTTTTGGATCGCAGTGGTACCTCAACTTAAGAGTGTTTTTAAGCAGGTAGTCTCTTGGCTAATTGGTATGCACGATTTGAGTTATCAGCATCAAAGCCAGGGGCTTACATTGGCTGAAGCCCACGGGCCCCGACCCAATGCGATGATTAGTGTTCACAGCTGTCAATCACAGACTGCTAAGCTTTGTTTAGAGACCGTGTACTCTCTTTCTCGCCTGTGTCGGGGTTTTTTTCCTGGGAGCCTCTATTACACTATTCATGAACAAAATTACTATTAGAACAGATGATATTTTTTTTTATACGTTTGCTATGTTGAGTAAAATCATGATTTTTTTTTTTTTTTTTAATGTGTTTTTTTTTTTTTTGGAGGCGGGCGAGTGTTGTTGAGTTTTTTTTGTGGGGGACCCCCCCGAAGTCCCTCAGCCCCGGGATGATCCCAGCTATCTATGTTGCTGTTCTGTTGAGTGAAATCATGATTTTTTTTTCTTTTTGGAGGCGGGCGGGTGTTGTTGAGGTTTTTTTGTGGGGGGGGGGCCCTAAACTCCCTCAGCTGATCCCAGCCATTAGTTGCTGTGGCAAATGTCACAGTGAACCTGTATCATCCGACCAACACATCCCATCTGACTTGCTAGCATTAGCTTGTAGCTACTGTAAAGATTGATATTAATACGTATATAAGGTTTTTCCAAGCGTGGGAAGGGAGTGTTTGGGGTTAATATCTCTGTCACAGAACCAATTAATCTCCTAAATTGAGGTACTACTACGTATCAGGTTATCAGTCGATCAATCCGTCAAGTGGCATGCGCTGACGGATTGGGCAGCTCAGTAAATTGGTCAGTGACGGTGGGTATCGCAAGTTCCTAAGCAATGTTGATGTATTCTTTCAAGAAATATGCATTTATTTTGAATTACTGGGTAAATTTGAGATATAACACCCAAAATATGAATCAATGTTGTAGAGGGCATTACTTCTTTTTTGCTTGTGGAGCTCCGGGTTATGGTGTGCATGGGTGCACACCCAAAACAAAGCTCCCATTTCCAGAACCGTGATACGTTTCCACCAAAATGATAGTTGTGTCTGCTTTCGTGTCACTGAAGTGTGAATATATAACATGCATGAAAAGTCTTCTACGGGTTTTTCCGTCTGGCTTTTATCCTTTACACATTCTAGACCTTGTTCTAGAGTTAGCACCCAAGGGGGAACATTCACGACGAGCGCCAAGTTTCTCTCGTGAGCCAACACACACACACACACACACAAGTCATGTTTGTGTATCAGTCTGACTGTTAAATCATCACCAGTATCACTTTACACCCCTGGAAGTGGACTTCAAAATGTCTGCATGAAGTTCTGGCTCAAGCTTATCATGTTTGGCTTTTGACTCCAGTGCTTTATCGTCATTTTCTGACCTCAGGCTGAGACTTGTCATGATGCCGTTATTAATGTTATTATTAGCATCCAACACACTTTCCTAAGATTGACTCATTTGTTTTGGACGCTGTGTGGTGCATGATGGGACATTTTGACCGTTTTCCAAAATCCCTCCATGAATACTAACTTGTTTTGCAAACAGTTGTGACCAAACTGCTATCACAGACTGTCAGGTTTAAACACTGATGATATCTATTAAACAAGACAAGAAGCAAGGAATTAAACAGACACAATTAATTTTGGCTGAATTGAGAAGAAACGCGTAGACACTGTCCTCCCACGCGCTCACGAAATATTTATTTGGACTTTCCCTGATTACATGGGAACAGCTGTTTCTAAGGGAAGGAGGTCGTAAACAGCCAATGCCCTCGGTCACAAAACAGTTAAAAGAAAAGGTGCCCGGAGGGAGGTCCGGCCCTTCCTTCTTTGCGCTTTGTAGATCTCGGGTAAAGACAAAATCTTCCTGTGGATTACCATACATCAAAGAAACCGACACCCTCATGTCGCTCCCCATCCTACACAGTAGAGTTTTGCTTGGTAGGATGAAAGACAGCTTTTGTCTTCTCGCAGGGCGAGCTGAAGTCAATGTAGCACACAGTTTTGTGATAACTTAGATACAAATATTCTGACACAGACAAACTGACTTGATTAGTTTGATAAACTAGTGTCCTAGACCGCCTTCACACTGGAACACGTATAGGTCGACAACCCTTCCAGATGGTAAATCTAAATGTTAAATTTGAATGGTATGTATACATATGTTAAATCTAAATTCTAAATCTAAACCTGACACCATTCCAGCTTTAACACTAAATCTAAATGTTCAAGCAAAATCTAACCTTAAATATAAATCTTATAAATACAAATCTACATGTTCAATCTAAATCTATATGCTAAATTCAAATGGAAATGTTAAATAATAATCTAAATTATAAAACTAAATATGAATGCAAAATCTAAATGATGCATGTAAATGTTGAATCTAAATAAAAATCATAATGTTAAATCCGAATCCTAAATAAAAATGTTGAATCCAAATCTCAATGTAAATCCCAAGCTTAATGGAAATAAAAATGGTAAATTTGAATCTAAATGTTAAATTTAAGTTAAAAATATTTTAGATACAAATCTAAATGTAAATCCAAAGCAAAATGTAAATGCTAAATCAAGATGTTAATTTGATATCTAAATGTTTAACGTAAATAAAAAAAAAGTGTTAAATACAAATCTGAATGTTAATCCAAATCTAAATGTTAAATCTTACTTGTTAATCAAATGCTAAATCTAAACTTGAGATTAAAGCCTTAATGCTAAATCTAAATGTTCAATCAAAATCTAAACTTAAATATAAATGTTGAATGTAAACATAAATCATAATGTTAAATCCAAATCCAAAATGAAAATGTTGAATCTAAAAGGAAAAGGAAAATCCAAATCAAAATGTTGAATCCAAATCTCAATGTAAATCCAATCAGTATGTTAAATTTAAATCTAAATGTTAAATTTAAGTTAAAAAAAACTATAAGTTAAATACAAATCTAAATGTAAATCCAAATGTGTATTGCTTAATCTAGATGTTCAATCAAAATCTAAACTTTATTATATAAGTCTTAGAAATATCTGTGTCTGTGCACCGGTCTCCCCAACTTTAAAAGATTCCACGCACAGGACTTTGACTTTGACTTGACTTAACATAGGTCAAGTACATAAGACTAATTGTGCAACCCTCTTCCCTGGTTAGAATTGTTTTTCAAGAAAAGTGTCAAATGCATACAAAAGGATTAAAACAAGCACAAAATAAAAACACATTGAAAATAATTGGCCCCATTGGTGCGTACTACACCCAGTTCTAGTGCTCTCACTTCTGGAAGTCCTTAAACCAGAAGGGAACTTTCACAGAACTTACCTTCCAAGCTTCACCGGAGGACCCAAAGATCTTCTTTGGCGACTTGACTTTTCCAGTCATCCCCTTTTTAGCAATTTACAGATTACAAACATTTAATTTTGTTTTTTTTTGTTTCATAAACAAATTGCGCATGTACCAAAACATGCTCCAAGTCGGGTTGTCAACTTAAACGGGTTCCACTGTGTTTATTGTGTAGCTACTACCGTATTTCCTTGAATTGCCGCCGGGGTACTAATTAATTTAAAACCTCTTCTCACTCCGGCGCTTACCAAAGGCATGCGGTAAATTTAGGCCTGCGCTTATATATTTGAGTGTTATGTAAGGATACCATCATGAAAAAAACGTTATTATGGTCTTGCCTTTACTTATAAATGAAGTCCATTCGCAGCTCCTTCTGATCAAAAGCATCGATAACTTGTTTATAGAAGTCTTCCTTATCTTTCTTCAGTTTTAAAAGTCTCTCTGTCTAAATGGAGATCTTCCTTTATTACCTCCTGCTTCGATTGAAAGTCCAGTTTAGAAAACTGTTTTATTTTAGATATGTAATCTTCCATGTTAAAAGTGCAAGCGAGAGGAGAAAATAAACGATCGCTGCTCACTCTTGCTGCTTGTTGTCACTTCCTCTGCAGCCGAGTAGTTGCAAGAAGGCTCACTAGCGCCCTCTACCACCAGGAGGCGGGAGTCATTTTTCCGGTGGCCATGTACTGCTTGCCTGTGTATCGGCTGGGGACATCTCTGCGATGCTGATCCGCCTCCGCTTGGGATGGTTTCCTGCTGGCTCCGCTGTGAACGGGACTCTCGCTGCTGTGTTGGATCCGCTTTGGACTGGACTCTCGCGACTGTGTTGGATCCATTGTGGATTGAACTTTCACAGTATCATGTTAGACCCGCTCGACATCCATTGCTTTCCTCCTCTCTAAGGTTCTCATAGTCATCATTGTCACCGACGTCCCACTGGGTCATTATTGTCACCGATGTCCCACTGGGTGTGAGTTTTCCTTGCCCTTATGTGGGCCTACCGAGGATGTCGTGGTGGTTTGTGCAGCCCTTTGAGACACTAGTGATTTAGGGCTATATAAGTAAACATTGATTGATTGATTGATTTAATGACTCATATTTGACACACGCAGCTACGGTATATTAATAAAACATAGCTGCTTACAGTTCTTTTTAGCATATTCAATAGCTTGGACCTTGAATCCTATTGAATAGCTCTTAATCTTCTTCCTTTTATGCGATTTCAAATTATTGAAATCAGCCTCGTCCCTTTTGAAAATGATGACGTGACGAGTTTGACCCGGTGGAAATTCTAGGCATATGCTAATTATTTTGCGAAACGAGTTTGACCCAGCGGAAATTCTAGACATGCGCTAATAAAAGTAATATTTTGCGAAACGAGTTTGACCGGGCAGTAATTATAGGCAGGCGCATACTCATACTTGCCAACCTTGAGACCTCTGATTTCGGGAAGTGGGGGGGGGGGTCGATGTGGTTGGAGGCGTGGTTGGGGCGGGGGGCGTAGTTAAGTGGGGAGTATAATTCACCAACTCCAGTATTTCATATATATTTTAAATATATATATATATATATATATATATATATGTATGAAATATGAAATACTTGACTTTCAGTAAATTCTAGCTATATATTTTATTACATATATAAATGAAAGAAATAGTTGACTTTCAGACAGCACGTATCAAATACACTTTAATAAAAACACAGTTGTTCTTTTAACTGTACTGTGCTTGCTGGTTATTAACAAAAAGCAACAACACTTACCTTTCACTATTTGAGTAACCTTTGTTCTGCCATTTGCGTACTGGCAAGAGTCACTTGCTGTCAGGTGCGCAACACAACATAAATCGTTGGCCAATCAAAAAACAACCCCATAACGCTATAGCCAACATTCACCAGGAGATGGCGACAGACAACATAGAATCACTCTATTACAGACGGCGTCGCCATGGCTGTAACTTCCTCGTTCTTCTACTTCGTGTCCTCGTGTAAAATCCGTAGATGTTGTAACATGAGTGGGCAGGCAAGCTGATTATATACTTGGAAAGCGGGCGTGAAAACAGGCTGTCCTCACTCAAGTCTGCATGGAGCTGGAGGGGGCGTGGCCCCCAGCTCTCCTGAATTTCGGGACATTTTCGGGAGAAAATTTCTTCTGGGAGGTTTTCGGGAGAGGCGCTGAATTTCGGAAGTCTCCCGGAAAATCAGGGAGGGTTGGCAAGTATGCGCATACTATATAAGTAAACATTGATTTATTGATTGATATACCTGGCGGCTATTTAAGGAAATACGGTATATGTAGCACGGCTGCAATATACGGCGTTTAACGAGCGTCTTACCTCGTTGGTGTGTTGTCCGAGGGTGTAACAACACAATCAGGGACGGATTCAAGTTGATTTACGTGGACTGGGCATCGATTAGCATGGCATGCTAATTGATGCTAACATGCTATTAAGGCTAGCTGTATGTACATGTTGCATTGTTATGCCTCATTTGTAGCTATATTTGCATCCAGCCTTTCCCTCCAGTCACATTTAATGCCAAACAAACACATACCAATCGACGGATTTAAGTTGCACCAGTGTCAAAAGATGCGAAAGTCCCTCGTTTGGTCTGGACATTTTACCAACGATGCTATGACAGACATGGCACAGAGATGGCAAGAACGTGTGGATATCCTGCGCCACTCAAAGCAGACTCATTTCCAACGATAAAGTCAACGAAATCACAAAGGCGAGTTTTGTTGATGTTATTGATGTATGTGCTAATCAGACATATTTGGTCGCGGCATGACTGCCAGCTAATCGATGCTAACATGCTATTTAGGCTAGCTGTATTTACATTTGTAGCTATATTTGCATCCAGCCTTTCCCTCCACCCACATTTAATGCCAAACAAACACATACCAATCGACGGATTTAAGTTGCACCAGTGTCAAAAGATGCCAAAGTCCCTCGTTTGGTCTGCACATTTTACAAACGATGCTATGACAGACATGGCACAGAGATGGCAACAACGTGAGGATATCCTGCGACACTCAAAGCAGACTCATTTCCAACGATAAAGTCAACGAAATCACAAAGGCCAGTTTTGTTGATGTTATTGACGTATGTGCTAATCAGACATATTTGGTCGCGGCATGACTGCCAGCTAATCGATGCTAACATGCTATTTAGGCTAGCTGTATTTACATTTCTAGCTATATTTGCATCCAGCCTTTCCCTCCACCCACATTTAATGCCAAACAAACACATACCAATCGACGGATTTAAGTTGCACCAGTGTCAAAAGATGCCAAAGTCCCTCGTTTGGTCTGCACATTTTACAAACGATGCTATGACAGACATGGCACAGAGATGGCAACAACGTGAGGATATCCTGCGACACTCAAAGCAGACTCATTTCCAACGATAAAGTCAACGAAATCACAAAGGCCAGTTTTGTTGATGTTATTGACGTATGTGCTAATCAGACATATTTGGTCGCGGCATGACTGCCAGCTAATCGATGCTAACATGCTATTTAGGCTAGCTGTATTTACATTTCTAGCTATATTTGCATCCAGCCTTTCCCTCCACCCACATTTAATGCCAAACAAACACATACCAATCGATGGATTTAAGTTGCACCAGTGTCAAAAGATGCGAAAGTCCCTTGTTTGGTCTGCACATTTTACCAACGATGCTATGACAGACATGGCACAGAGATGGCAAGAATGTGTGGATATCCTGCAGATGCATTTCCAATGATAAAGTCAACGAAATCACAAAGGTGAGTTTTGTTGATATTATTGACGTATGTGCTAATCAGACATATTTGGTCGCGGCATGACTGCCAGCTAATAAATGCTAACATGCTATTTAGGTTAGCTGTATTTACATTTCTAGCTATATTTGCATCCAGCCTTTCCTTCCACCCACATTTAATGCCAAACAAACACTTACCAATCGACGGATTTAAGTTGCTCCAGTGGTATGGTCAAAAGATGCAATCGTGGGTTAGAAGGCAATCGCCGAATAGCTTCAGTTGCTATTTGCTCAATAGTTTCAGTTTCTTCTTCAATTTCATTTTCGCTATCTGCCTCTACACTCCAACCATCCGTTTCAATACATGCGTAATCTGTTGAATCGCTTAAGCCGTTGAAATCCGTGTGTGAATCCGAGCTAACGTCGCTATATCTTGCTGGGCTATCCGACATGTTTGTTTCTATTGGCATCACTATGTGACGTCACAGGAAAATGGACGGGTGGATTTACAGATAGCGAAAATCAGGCACTTTAAAGTCTTTTTTCGGGCTATTCCATGATGGGTAAAATTTTGAAAAAAACTTCGAAAAATAAAATAAGCCACTGGAAACTGATTTTTATTGGTTTGAACCCTTCTGAAATTGTGATAATGTTCCCCTTTAAGACGATTGAAAAATCAATACCTTGAACAGGGTGCCAAAGTTATTCACTCTTTGCATGTTCTCACTACAAATGTGCATGTGCAAAAAAAAAAAAAAAAAGCATTGTTACCTGTCAACCCTTGTTTGTTTGTTTTTAATTTCAAATGCACTACACAGCCAGAGTGTAAACAAGGTGAAGTGGAACAACGCTCACGGAACCTGCTCCTACAAAACCTACACATGTTCTTGCACAGTGGTTCAAAAGTGTCTCGATCCCTCGCTGCCTGATCTGCTACTCGACGGTCTCCCGGCGGTCGTTTACTTCACCCGAAGATTTTGTATGAGTATAAATCCTTGAATAAAGAAGTATGGTTATGGAAGTGGCTGCTGTGCATTACTGAAGATTGCATCACTCACTCAAAAAAAAAAAAAGCACCATTGATTGTTGTCGTTTTGTATCGTCTGTGTCCTGGCTGCCAAGTTCAACTTGGTTGCTAAGCTGACAGTTGTATTGGAAAGAACAAGTCAAATCTATATCTACAAACCCTGTTTCCATATGAGTTGGGAAATTGTGTTAGATGTAAATATAAACGGAATACAATGATTTGCATATCATTTTCAACCCATATTCAGTTGAATATGCTACAAAGACAACATATTTGATCTTCAAACTGATAAACATTTTATTTTTTATTTTTTTTGTGCAAATAATCATTAACTTTAGAATTTGTTGCAAGCAACACATGACAAAGAAATTGGGAAAAATTACGATAAACACTGATAAAGTTGAGGAATGCTCATCAAACACTTATTTGGAACATCCCACAGGTGTGCAGGCTAATTGGGAACAGGTGGGTGCCATGATTGGGTATAAAAACAGCTTCCCAAAAAATGCTCAGTCTTTCACAAGAAAGGATGGGGCGAGGTACACCCTTTTGTCCACAACTGCGTGAGTAAATAGTCAAACAGTTTAAGAACGACGTTTGTCAAAGTGCAATTGCAAGAAATTTAGGGATTTCAACATCTGCGGTCCATGATATCTTCAAAAGTTTCAGAAAATCTGGAGAAATCACCACACGTAAGCGGCATGGCCGGAAACCAACATTGAATGACCTCAAACGGCACTGTTTAAAAAACCGACATCAATCTCTAAAGGATATCACCACATGGGCTTAAGAACACTTCAGAAGACCACTGTCACTAAATACAGTTTGTCGGTACATCTGTAAGTGCAAGTTAAAGCTCTACTATGCAAAGCGAAAGCCATTTATCAACAACTTCCAGAAACGCCGCCTGCTTCTCTGGGCCTGATATCATCTAAGATGGACTGATGCAAAGTGGGAAAGTGTTCTGTGGTCTTATGAGTCCACATTTCAAATTGTTTTTGGAAATATTCCACATCGTGTCATCCGGACCAAAGGTGAAATGAACCATCCAGATTTGTATCAACGCGTGATGGTATGGGGGTGCATTAGTGCCCACGGCATGGGTAACTTACACATCTGTGAAGGCACCAATGCTGAAAGGTACATACAGGTTTTGGAACAACATATGCTGCCATTTAAGCGCTGTCTTTTTCATGGACACCCCTGCTTATTTCAGCAAGACAATGCCAAGCCACATTCAGCACAGCGTGGCTTTGTAAAAAAAAGAGTGTGGGTACTTTCCTAACCCGCCTGCAGTCCAGACCTGTCTCCCATGGAAAATGTGTGACGCATTATGAAGCGTAGAATACGACAGCGGAGACCCCGGACTGTTGAACGACTGAAGCTCTACATAAAACAAGAATGGGAAAGAATTCCACTTTCAAAGCTTCAACAATTAGTTTCCTCAGTTCCCAAACGTTTATTGAGTGTTGTTAAAAGAAAAGGTGATGTAACACAATGGTGAACATGCCCTTTCCTAACTACTTTGGCACGTGTTGCAGCCATGAAATTCTAAGTTAATTATTATTTGCAAAAAATAAAATAAAGTTGATGAGTTTGGACATCAAATATCTTGTCTTTGTAGTGCATTCAATTGAATATGGGTTGAAAAGGATTTGCAAATCATTGTAATCAGTTTATATTTACATCTAACAATTTCTCAACTCATATGGAAACAGGGTTTGTACATGATGATCGCGAACGATGGGCAAAATTCCAAAGAAAATGCAATTCCCTTTTATATGTGTGCCATCCAGACTGCGCTATAGACCAATATAAGCGCGGCTCGGGTTCTCTCATCCGTGTTGGTTTTCTCAGGATGGTTGACAGGGTGACAGAAGTGCACATGATGTTAGGTTTACATTGAGAATCGGCGCTGTGATTAACTTCCATAATCCTTTCATGACCTGTTGAAATGCATCTCACATTGGCTCTCGGCCAGGCGCCTGAGTGAGTCGCGTCTGAATTCCTTTGCATCGGACGGTTTGTTTTCCTACTTTGGTACAATTCTTTTGTACGGGCGCGTCTGTGTTGTGTAGCTCAGCACTCTTGTTGAGTAACTTAGGTTAATGTCGTCAGTCAACCTGCTGCCTGATTATTGAATAATAGTTTAATATGTTGTCTGTCCTACTTCATTCTGCTTTGTCTGGTCTTGTTTCAGACCTCGATACTTGATGTTGTAGAACAGACCTGGGCAAATTAAGGCCCGGGGGCCATATGCGGCCCGTTCAGCTTTTGAATTTGGCTCGGAGGTCCGTGGGCAAGTTAGAGGTCAGGGGCAGGAGCGAGGCGTCAGAGTCTGTGTCCAGGTGAGAGGTCGAAATAACGGGAAATCCAGGGATACGAGACACAGCACGATTCCAGGGAACGAGGAGGAACTGCAGTGTGACGACACAGGACCGGACACAATGAGCACAGAGGAGGGGAAACACCGAGAACAAGGAAGCACATAGGCGAGGAGAGCTCAAGACGTGTGGGGCTTACGCAGACAAGTAGCTACGTTTTGGCACTGGAATGCAGGACACGCTGGGTTACGAAGGACGTGGAGCTCTCATCAGCGGCAGGTGTGTTGATTGCTGATTGTGTGCGGAGGCGCGGCCGAAGCAGGAGAGGAACGCCTGTGGGCGTGTCCTGAGGCAGGCTCTAAGGAGCGTACAGCAGGCTGTGGGGCGGCAGGAACTTGAACCGTAACATTATATTCCCGTTTAGATGAAGAATGACTCATAATCCTGAGAGGTTGAACCAAGCGTCTTTCTGTGTCTCTCTCGCCATCCCAGGGTCGAGATTGGATGCCAAAGTTGACCCAGCTTGTCTGATTACGTCCTCATTGTTCTACCACTTTTTACTGTAAATAACGGCTGCTGAGTTTCATTTTTTAATGATGTCTGCTGGTGGTGTGCCTCTGCATTTTTTCAGTGAAAAAAATGTGCCTGGTTGAAAAAAGGTTGAAAAACACTGGCCTAATGTAACGTGTCTAGCTTGTCCGACACAAATAAACACGAGAGCACTGTTGCACAAACATACAGAAAACATGTGCTAACCACACTTCCACCATGCTAGCCTGTTTCACTTCCCAAAATAATAAACACATATCTCGAGAACATGCTTTTGTTTAAGATACCCGCAGCTTATGAAATATGGAATGTGTCTGTCGTGAATCAGATTATTTTCATTAAGTTCTGATTTCCACTTGATGATGATACAACACTGTGAGGGGGGGTGGCCTGCGGAAGTGCAGCGAGGCGAAGTGTGCCGGGGCCGGCTCCGAGATCGGCGACAGGTGCGTAGATAGCCCACCTGGGTGCGTTTATCTGATCACCTGTCACTCTATAAAAGGGCAGCAGCCGGGAAGGAAGAGGGTGGAGAAGTTTTTGATGGTGAAGAGAAAACACGAGCGAGATGGAGACGAGAGTGGATGGCTGAAAAGCAACCCGATTAACGAGAAGCAGAATGATAAGTTTATCGAAAAATAAACCGGATCACAAAACCGTCGAGCCTGTCATGTCCGTCCTTGGTGGTCCGAAGAACCTGGAGGTGCAAGACCTCCACAAACACTTTATATGTTCATTCCTGGTGAGTTGTCGCTGTGAAAAGCATCTATTTTTTTACCTTTTTTTCTTTTTTCCTTGGACAGGTGCACATGGCAAGATTAAATGAAAATAATACTTTATCTGACGAGGCATGTTCTGTGCTGAGAGATAGGCCGATACCAATACCGATCCCAAGAGCTCTGTGATATTTTACGGCATATATTGTGTAACTGCAGCATAATGTTGTACCAATACCAATATTTTTGTACCGGTACCAAAACTAGAGGGCGGCAAGGAGGTAGAGATGGCGAGCGAGCGGCGAGGCTGGGCATGCCGGGGGCGACGCCACAATCGAGATCAGGTGCGTGGATCGCGAACCTGGATACGATTAATGAATCCTCTCGCACTGTTTAAAAGGGTGGCAGCCGTGAACGTCGGGGAGAGAGGTGGAGAAAGAATGACGGAAAGGAGATGAAGCGCATGCAACCCGGAAAAGAGGGAGAGCTCACAGGGGATCGTCCTCCCCCGCCTCTGGTGGTCCAGCCCAATGTTGGGTGCCAAATAGAAACGATATTCATCCTCGTGCGGGTTCCAGGGACCACCAAGGAAGGACATGACTTTGAGCAATGTTGACTTTCTTTATTTTCTAATAAGAAAAGTCTTTTTCGGGTTTCTTTTCAGTCGCCTGCGTCGTCTGCCTCTCGCTGTCTTTTGGGTTGCATGCGCTTTGTCTCGTTCCGTCGTTTTTTCTCCACCTCTCTCCTCGACGTTCACGGCTGCCGCCCTTTTAAACAGTGCGAGAGGATTCATTATTTGTATTCAGGTGCGCGATCCACGCACCTGATCTCGATTGTGGCGGCGCTCATGGCACGCCCCGCCCCGCCTCCTCGCCGCCATCTTGGGCCGGGCGCCAGCGTGCCCTGCCTCTCTGTCGGACTGTCAGCTCCGCCTCTCCACAGCTTTATTTTAACAAAAAAAAATCTTACGGCATATTAAACATATGTTTCTTATTTTTTGCCCTTAAATAAAATAGTGAACATATAAGACAACTTGTCTTTTATTAGTAAGTAAGCAAACAAAGGCTCCTAATTTAGCTGCTGACATATGCAGTAACATATTGTGTCATTTATCATTCAATTATTTTGACTACGGTAGCCGCAAGGGGCCAAAAATCGGTGTGACTTCAAAGTCATACCAAAACATTTTGACATTATTTTTTATTCTTTATTTTCAATGAACCATTTAATGTTTTGGTGTTGTTTACTGGCGTCATATTGCTGTCTCTAGGTATCTCTTATGTGTGACTGCCATCTACTGGTCACACCTATAATTACACCATATACCAAATAAAAATTGCTTCGAGGTCGGTAAGCACATCCAGAATTATACCGTACATTAGGCGCACCGGGTTAAAAGTTGCACTGTTGATTTTTTTAAGAAAATGAAAGGATTTTAAGTGCACCTTATAGTCCGAAAAATACCGTACAAAGACAAACATCCATCCATCCATTTTTCTACCGGTTGTCCCTTTTGGGGTGGCTGGGGGTGCTGGAGTCTATCTCAGTTGTATTCGAGCCATACTTGCCAACCCTCCCCGATTTTCCAGGGA
The DNA here is from genome assembly GCF_033978795.1 of Nerophis ophidion. NCBI lineage: Eukaryota > Metazoa > Chordata > Actinopteri > Syngnathiformes > Syngnathidae > Nerophis > Nerophis ophidion. The sequence continues at coordinate 38,823,887 of NC_084627.1, read as the reverse complement.
GACTCCCGAAATTCAGCGCCTCTCCCGAAAACCTCCTTGGACAAATTTTCTACCGAAAATCTCCCGAAATTCAGGCTGAGCTGGAGGCCACGCCCCCTCGATCTCCATGCGGACCTGAGTGGTGTGTCGACAGCCTGTTCACGTCCGCTTTCCCCCAATATAAAGATGGTGTCTGCCCAATGACATTATAACTGTAGAATGATCGAGGGCGAGTTCTTGGTTTCTTATGTGGGTTTATTGTTAGGCAGTTTCATTAACGTCCTCCCAGCGCGGGAACAACACAAAACAACAGCAGTCCGTTTTTGTCTACCGTAAAACAGTTTGTCTGCCGTAAACAGCAATGTTGTGACACTCTTAAACAGGACAATACTGCCATCCACTGTACATGCATATGGTTAGAAAAACAAGGATGGACAATTCAACCCTTAACTCAACAATGAGTAGATGAGTGTTATGTGTGTGTAAATGTGTAAATAAATGAAGACCGAAATTCAAGTATTTATTTTATTTATATATATAGCTAGAATTCATATATATATATGAAATACTTGGTGAATCTAGTTGTAAATATACTCCTCTCCTCTTAACCACGCCCCCAACCACGCCCTGCCCCACCCCCGACCAACCCCTCACCTCCCGAAATTGGAGGTCTCAAGGTTGGCAAGTATGATTCGAGCTGTATATGTGCCCGGGATTGAACTCAGAACTACTCTGGACTTTTGTATTGTGAGGCACATGCACTAACCCCTGTTCCACCGTGCTGCCCATGAAGACAAACAGTATTAAGCAAAAAAATAAAAAAATATATGTATATATATATATATATATATATATATATATATATATATATATATATATATATATATATATATATATATATATATATATACACACACAATTTTGAAGCCTGGCACCTGAACTCATGTTATTAATGAGCACATTTGGAAGGTGGTGAAGAGTTTCTGTACATTTGTTTTTGTCAGGACGTGGACTATGGAGTGTTTGTTTTCCCAAGATGCAAGAATAGAAGTGGACAGAGCGTGAAGGTAAGGACATAATTTAATTTTACAATAAAAAAGGATCAAAGGGTGCAAACAAAAGGCGCGCACAAGGCGGAGAACAAACTCGACTTTGAAAACAATGAACTAGCACTTGGGCAAAAGCTATGGACATGAAAACGAAAACACTTACTGTGACAAAACTCACTTGGCATGGAACTATGGTAGCTTGGGTAACATGGGTAGCAGAAGTCCAACAGAGTTAATGTCACAACGTCACAACGACCAACAGAAAAAGACAGGCTTTTAATAACAGTGACATGATTGGTGACGGGTGTGTGAGTCCAAACGTGGAACAGGTGAAACTAATGGGTAACCATGGAAACAAGACAAGGGAGTGAAAAAGCAGGAATTAAAAAGAGTCCAAAAATCCAACAGAACATAACTTAAAGGCCTACTGAAACCCACTACTACTGACTACGCAGTCTGATAGTTTATATATCGATGATGAAATATTAACATTACAACACATGCCAATACGGCATTTTTAGTTTACTAAATTTTAAATTTGGCGCGGAAGTATCGCATTGTAGAGGACATTATGGTCCAGCACCGTTCACAGCTATAAGTCGTCTCATTTCATTGCATAATTCCACAGTATTGTGGACATCTGTGTTTCTGAATCTTTTGCAATTTGTTCAATTAATAATGGAGACGTCAAAGAAGAAATATGTAGGTGGGAAGCGGTTTATTGCGGCTGTTGTCACGCCAAATTTCTTCCCCCCTACATTAACCCCCCCCCATTTACTTCCGGGGTCATGGTTAATACAGATGTTTTGATAACGCTATATTATAAAAATATAACGCTATATTATAAAAATACAGACGTTTTGTTAACGCTATATTATTAAAACAATTAAAAAACAATTTACAAACACAAGCTATGGAATGACGCATTTACTTCCGTGGTCACGTTTCCTCTTATGTCATCCCATAGCTTGTGTTTGTAAATTGTTTTTAATTTTTTTTTATAATATAGCGTTAAAAAAACATCTGTATTTTTATGATATAGCGTTATATTTCTATAATATAGCGTTATATTTTTATAATATAGCGTTATATTTTTATAATATAGCGTTAACAAAACGTCTGGATTAATCATGACCCGGAAGTAAATGGGAGGGGAAGGTTTTTGTAGGGAGAAGAAATTTGGCGTGACACTGCCTTTAGCAACGCAAACACAGCCGGTGTTTTCTTGTTTCCTTGTTTACATTCCCGAAATATGACGGTGAAGCTTAACTATGGAACAGAGCGGTCAAGCGAAGATGGTTCCCTACCACATGTCAACCGGCAGGTTTCGGTCAGAAAATTGTGGTATTAAGTCGGCTCTTACCGTAAACATGAGCGGAGAGTTTGCGTCGTTCCTTCTGCAGCTGCGGACTCTCTTGCCTCCTCCCACCGGCTGCCCCCGACCGTCGGATGCTTACACCATGGAGGATGGGGGAAAAAAAAAATCTCAGCCCGGCTGCCTTGCCTCGTCGAGAAACGTTGCTTCCCTCGGAGACACTGGCGGTCACCACACCCGTGGCCACACCCCCCCAACTTTCAGGTACGACCATATAATCTCACTATAACACTAGCAACACAATAAGCAGGTAAGGGATTTTCCAGAATTATCCTAGTAAGTGTGTCTAATAACATTTGAATCGCTCCCACTGCCCTCGTCTTTTTGTATTTATTTATCTTTTTTTAGTACTTCACTCTCACTTTCCTCATCCACGAATCTTTCATCGTCGCTCAAATTAATAGGGAAATCGTCGCTTTCTCGGTCCGAATCGCTCTCGCTGCTGGTGGCCATGATTGTAAACGATGTGAGGATGTGAGGAGCTCCACAACCAGTGACGTCACGCGCACATCGTCTGCTACTTCCGGTACAGGCAAGGCTTTTTTATTGGCGACCAAAAGTTGCGAACTTTATCGTGGATGTTCTCTACTAAATCCTTTCAGCAAAAATATGGCAATATCGCGAAATGATCAAGTATGACACATAGAATGGACCTGCTATCCCCGTTTAAATAAGAAAATCTCATTTCAGTAGGCCTTTAAACAAAACATGATCCCAGACATGACAATTTTGAGACGAGCGAAGGTTTATCCGTCAATCACCAGAAATGACATCGACATAAAAGGCTACTGTAAGAACTGTCAGAGTCATGTCTATTCAACCTGTTACAGGGAGCCTGCAATTAAGAAATGCTGCATGAAAAACCCGGATGACTCCCTGCACACTTGCTTTTTTTTGTCCGGAGATTTGCCTGTGCAGGTAGCCACAGAACTGGGCGAAGGTCAGGATGCAACCCCAAAGTCTGGAAGGCATTACAGGCACACAAGCTTATGGACTTTGGAGATCCAGAGCCAACTCATCTGCCCGATGTATTCCTTGCAGCTGTTAAAATACAGTTCACCTCACAGTGGTAGTATCTGAGAGTTTTTTTCTGTCTCTACTCGAGTCACAGCATGCATGTGTACAAGAGAAAACTCACCAGATGGTATGTTTGGATGCAAGTGGATCAGTTGTAAGAAAACTGACTCTATCAAGTTGTGATAGAGGTGCAAATGCTGTTGGAGAAACAGGATGTTAATACCTGTCTGACAGAATTGATTTGTGCAGGTTAATGACCCCACACTCCCTTCCTTCTGTTGCGAGATACCTGGAGATGTATGTTGTAATATGTATATGTGCTTTGCTATGGAGGTTTTTTTTTCCACTCCAGACTGGGCCCCCTTAGGAGCCCAGTCTAAATTTGTATTTTTTCACTCATTCTTCCCTAGCGTTTTTCTTTTTCCAATCTTTAACGGGGCGCCTAATGGCGACCCATCAGCGTTCTTGTTCTGTTACCCTGTACACTGGTTTTTTTGTCTAATCTTGAACAATTTTGTGCTGAAAACAAAGTTTCATTGTACTTGTGCAATGACAATAAAGACCTATCCTATCCTATACTGCACAACTCGACCGTTAGTAGGTATCGACAAACGGCGAAGCTCGTAGACGTTTGCCATTCAGCAGCCGTTACGTACCTCGTGGAGTAAAATGGGACAAAAACAATCAATAACACAGCAACACCCATCGTCATTTCTACAACGATGCCACATCCATGCCCACGCCATGTGCATCCCAAGAAATGATGAAATGGTGGTTGTTGGCGTACCGCAGAGCTCTCATCTGGAACCCATTTGCGTCCTTTATCAGACCAGTGGTGTGTGTGTGTGTGTGTGTGTGTGTGTGTGTGTGTGTGTGTGTGTGTGTGTGTGTGTGTGTGTGTGTGTGTGTGCGTGTGTGTGTGTGTGTGTGTGTGTGTGTGTTCGCTGAGTCACTGGCACATTGTTCACGGTTAGCGTTGTGGGAATAAAGGAGAATGGCGGTAAACCCCATGTTGGCCCCTCCTCCTCTTGTGTTATCTCTTGCTGATCTGATGAGTGGAAGCAGATGTCAGACAGTGTGTGGATTGTATAGAGTTACAAATAGTCCGCACACGTGACATTTATTCCAAATATGTACGCATGGAGTGCCCGTATTAAAAGGGGGGGATGGTGTTTACTGTTAGCGCTGATATTGTTTAATTAGATACTATTTGTTGTATGCAATTTGCAGTGTGTTACTGCATAAATACACATTGGGAGTTTTATATTAAATACATTAATATATAATGCATATATATATATATATATATATATATATATATAAATAAATATATATATGTGTATATATATGCATATATATATATATATATATATATATATATATATATATATATATATATATATATATATATATATATATATATGTGCAGGTTAGTGGTGATTAAGGCAGTACAAGTGTCTAAGTCTAGGTCTTAGTTTTTCCTCTGCATTTGTCTTTGTTTCCTGTCCTTAGTTCCTGTCAGCACTCTTATTTTGGGGTTCTGTTTCCTGTTTGTCTCCCTGAATGCTGTGTCCCCTCAGCTGTGGCTGATTGGCACCTGGCCACACCTGGTGTCAATCAGCCAGCCTCTATTTAGACCTGTTTTCTCCTCCAGTCAGGGCTGGATTATTGTCGTTACCTCTTGTCGCTAATACCTGTCGTGTCGATGTCACCACTACCTCCCTATGTCATTAATACTTTGTTGTAGCTGTGTCTACTTTTGTTCACTCTGCTCATGCCATAGTTCCTTCATGTCACAGTAAGTGTTTTTGTTCATAGCCAAGTTTGTTATCCGCCTCGTGTTTTGTGTTTATTTCCTAGCAGTGCTCTTATTTTGGTTCCATTTCCTGCTTGTCTCCCTGAGCGCTGTTTTCCCCTCATCTGCTGCTGATTGGTAACCTGGCCACGCCTGGTGCTAATCAGCTGACTTCTATTTACGCCTGCCTCGCCTGCTCCTCAGCACTCGAGGACTGACTATCGTTTAAGAACATGACTGTTTTTCCTGATGTTTAAATATTTTAAAATCCTCTTACCTACGCCTCGTTTTCCTGGTTCCTGCATCTCGGGCTCCACTACAACTGCAGCCATGCAAGTTGGTCACAAAACTGGTAGATTAATAGCAAGCATGACTGCTTTTCCGATGTTAAACTATTTCCAAATCTTCTTACCTGCTCCTCGTTCTCCAGGTTCCTGCCTCTTAGAGTCACAACAACTGCAGCCATGCAAGTTGGTCACAAAACTGGTAGATTAATAGCATGCATGACTGCTTTTCCGGTGTTAAAATATTTTCAAATCCTCTTACCTGCTCCTCGTTCTCCAGGTTCCTGCATCTTGGGGTCCACTACAACTGAAGCCATGCAAGTTGATCACAAAACCGGTAGAATAATAGCATGCATGACTGCGTTTCTGATGTTAAAATATTTTCAAATCCTCTTACCTTGTCCTTGTTCTCCAGGTTCCTTCCTCTTAGGGTCCACTACGACTGAAGCCATGCAAGTTGATCACAAAACCGGTAGATTAATAGCATGCATGACTGCTTTTTCGATGTTAAAATATTTTCAAATCCTCTTACCTGCTCCTCGTTCTCCAGGTTCCTGCATCTTGAGGTCCACTACAACTGAAGCCATGCAAGTTGGTCACAAAACTAGTAGATTAATAGCATGCATTACTGTTTTTCCGATGTTAAAATATTTTAAAATTCTCTTACCTGCTCCTTGTTCTCCAGGTTCCTGCCTCTTAGGGTCCATTACGACTGAAGCCATGCAAGTTTATCACAAAACCGGGAGATTAATAGCATGCATGACTGCTTTTCCGATGTTAAAAAAATGTTCAAATCCTCTTACCTGCTCTTCGTTCTCCAGGTTCCTGCCTCTTAGGATCACTACAACTGCAGCCATGCAAGTTGGTCACAAAACTAGTAGATTAATAGCATGCATGACTGTTTTTGTGATGTTAAGATATTTTAAAATTCTCTTACCTGCACCTCGTTCTCCAGGTTCCTGCCTCTTAGGATCACTACAACTGCAGCCATGAAAGTTGGTCACAAAACTAGTAGTTTAATCACGCATTCCTGTTCACTTCTTGTGAACAAGCAAGAAATAAAATGTAAAACATCAACAAGATTCCCATGACTCCAGAATTTTTTATTTTTTTTTAACAATATGGAGATATGTTGGGAAATAATTCATAGTGAACTAAATCAGGGAGAGGTCAAGTTATGTGACCAAACTACTTTTATCTACACAATCTTAGTCATTGCTGATAAAGTAAGACCTCAGAGAATAGAAATCGAGTATCAGAAGGGCTGTGAATGTTTTTACTGTTGTGCTCATAAGTTTACATAAGCTGTCCAGATTTGGGGTTCTTTGGCCATTTTACAGAAAATATTAACAATATCAGAAAAGTTTCTTTCCCCCCTGGTTCATGCTTAAGTGAAACCATTTATTATTAGGTTGCATGATAAATATCAGATAGATAACAATCAGGCAAGTATGAATAATTATGACATTATAACGATACATCTGATGATATTAAATATTAAAAATTGATAACCGATTAACAAAAAGACTCAAATGAGACAAGATTAAGTAAAATTTAAGTACCAATGATTGACACACACACACACACACACACACACACACACACTAGGTGGGGTGAAATTGGTCCTCTGCATTCGACCCATCCCTTTGATTACCCCCTGGGAGGTGAGGGGAGCAGTGAGCAGCAGTGGTGCCACGCCCGGGAATCATGTGGAAATATTATCTTCGTTCTTGCACGTCTGAGATGGTCATGTTGATGTGACTCTGGAACATTTTACCTGTTCAGTACCATCACAAATGTTCTATTTGTTCAAGACTAAACTTAAAACCTATTTATTTAATGCATGAGAGTTGTGTGCTTTCAGTCTGTTTTATATTCAATAGTGTATTTAATGTATTTATTGTTTTATAGTTAAATGCTTTATATTACCGACTCTCCTAGTACAAAACCCAAAACCAGTGACGTTGTGTAATTCGTAAATAAAAATAGGATAAAACGATTTGAAATCCTTTTCAACTTATATTCAATCGACTAGACTGCAGTCAAGATATTAAATTTTTAATTAATTTTCGCACATAATCATTACCTTAGAATTTAATGGCAGCGACACATTGAAAAAAGTTTGCACAAGGTGCATTTTTACCACTGTGTTACATGGCCTTTCCTTTAAAAAACACTCAATAAATGTTTTGGAACTGAGGAAACCAATTTTTGAAGATTTTCAGGTGGGATTTTTTCCCATTCTTGCTTGATGTACAGCTTAAGTTGTTCAACAGTCTGTGGTCTCCGCTGTCGTATTTTAGGCTTCATGATACGCCACACATTTTCAAGGGTAGACAGGTCTGGACTACAGGCAGACCAGTCAAGTACCTACACTATTTTACTATGAAGCCACACTGTTATAACACGTGGTTTGGCATTATATTGCGGAAATAAGCAGGGGCGTCCATGATAACGTTGCTTGGATGGCAACATATGTTGCTCCAAAACCTGTATGGACCTTTCAGCATTAATGGTGCCTTCACAGATCTGTAAGTTACCCATGCTTTGGCCATTAATGCACCCCCATACCATCACAGATGCTGGCTTTTGAACTTTGCGTCGATAACAGTCCGTATGGTTATTTTCCCCTTTTGTCCGGATGACACAATGTTGAATATTTCCAAAAACAATTGGAAATACGGACTTGTTAGACCACAGAACACTTTTCCACTTTGCATCAGTCCAACCTAGAAGATTTCAGGCCCAGAGAAGCCGGCGGTGTTTCTGGATGTTGTTGATAAATGGCTTTCGGTTTGTATAGTATAGTTTTAACTTGCAGTTACAGATGGAGCTGTTAAGATCCGTACTCCAATCTTCCCAAAAATATGGTTTATTGTTCCATTTTTGTATCACCCTGTTTGACGTCTTTATTTCCTGTTTAGTCTGTCACCATGGTAGCTCATTAGTTCACCTGCCCCTTGTTATCTACGCACACCTGTTTTCTTGTAATCACCACCCTTATTTAAACTCGCCCCTTTTCGTTATTCATTCTCGGATCCCAATTTGCCTACGTGCAACCGTGACGACTTTCATCCTTCTACTGTATGTATTTTCTCGCTAGCTCTCACGCTATGCCACTTATTTATTCCAGTTTTCATACTGATGATTTGTTTTCTCGTTCGTGCTCTCGAGCCAAGTTTTAGTTTCCTAGTGTTTTATCCCAGCTTTCACGCTAGCGTCTTTTGTTTGCCTTCTCTTTACACCAGTGTTTTTGTTCCTAGCCTTTTTATTATTTAATAAATCCATTCATATCATACCTTTGCTCTGTTCTGCTTCGACACATCCTTGGAAGAACCACATCGGCATTACCGTGCCGAAGAAGAGTCTTCACAGTAACGACAAACTGTATTTAGTGACAGTGGTTTTCTGAAGTGTTCCTGAGCCCATGTGGTGATATCCTTTAGAGATTGATGTCGGTTTTTAATACAGTGGCGTCTGAGGGATCCAAGGTCACGGGCATTCAATGTTGGTTTCCGGCCATGCCGCTTACGTGGAGTGATTTCTCCAGATTCTCTGAAACTTTTGATGATATTATGGACCGTAGATGTTGAAATTTTTAAATTTCTTGCAATTGCACTTTGAGAAACGTTGTTCTTAAACTGTTTGACTATTTGCTCACGCAGTTGTGGACAAAGGGGTGTACCTCGCCCCATCCTTTCTCGTTTAGAAATGTTGTTCTAAAACTGTTCGACAATTTGCTTACAAATTGGTGACCCTCACCCCATCCTTGTTTGTGAACTACTTAGCATTTCATGGAAGCTGCTTTTATACCCAATCATGGCACCCACCTGTTCCCAATTAGCCTGTTCCAAATAAGTGTTTGATGAGCATTCCTCAACTTTTTTTCAGTATTTATTGCCACCTTTCCCAACTTCTTTGTCACGTGTTGCTGGCATCAAATTCTAAAGTTAATGATTATTTGCAAAAAAAAAAAAAATGTTCATCAGTTTGAACATCAAATATGTTGTCTTTGTAGCATATTCAACTGAATATGGGTTGAAAATGATTTGCAAATCATTGTAGTCCGTTTATATTTAAATTCCACACAATTTCCCAACTCATATGGAAACGGGGTTTGTATGTAAATAGACAGGATATCCACTACAAATATTATTTTCCTCTTTGGCTGGTTTTCAATGAGTAGATCCTGTTCTGTCGTTCACAGTCCACTTGCAGCTTTATTTTGGTTTGAAGGATGAAAGACATCTGTTGCATATTCCAATGGCACATTTCTCATGTTTCCCTTTTCAAGTTGCGCAAAGCTGGTCAGAACATGAAAAGAGATAATAAATTATACTACAGTAATGGGCATGTAATCCCCCCCAAAAATAGTTTCATACTGTATTTTTAATAGCTTTCCACAATTCTTCGAAAATAGTTGTGCTTTCCACGGTTAAATGCTTCCTCATGCTTCCAGCCAGATAGCACAGGTGCAGTTTATGTGCCCGGTCATAGTCTACTGACTTCTCCAGATGTGCTGACGTTTGGGATTCATCCGTTCTGCAGCCACTGGAAGTTAAATTCATGTCTTCCATATGCAGCGTGTTGGTAGGAATATGACACTTTTACCTACACTCCTGCAAAAAAAGTTTTGAAAAAATGATGTTGAAGGTTTGAAGGTAAAAACAAAAAGTGTATTATGTTGAATGATTTTGTTTGCATTGTAATTGTCGGACAATGGCCGTGCCAGCAACTTGAGAGTTGCAGGTTCAATTCCCGCTTGTGCCATCCTAGTTACTGCCGTTGTGTCCTTGGGCAAGACACTTTACCCACCTGCTCCCAGTGCCACCCACACTGGTTTAAATGTAACTTAGATATTGGGTGTCACTATGTAAAGCGCTTTGAGTCACTTGAGAAAAGCGCTATATAAATATATTTCACAATATATAAATATAATTCACAATATATAAATATAATTCACAGTAAACACTTGATTTCATTCTGTCAATTAGACACATTTATGTTTGTGTTTACCATAGTGCAGTTCAAAGTCTCAACTAGTGTGGTCCCAATAGCAATATTTAGGTTCTAGATTAGATTAGATAGTACTTTATTCATTCCGTCAGGAGAGTTCCTTCAGGAAAATTAAAATTTTCAGCACAATCCCATTCAAGATCAGACAAACATTACAGGGAGACAGAACAGGATCGCTGACGGGTCTGCCGGCTTCCAGCGCCCCTTACAAAAAAAGATGAAATACAGGTAAACAAGGGGGGGATGAAATAAAAAAATCGGTCTTAGCCTGGCCCTTGGAGAGGGGGTGCAGACTGAGGCCAAGGGAAAAAAAACAAAACAAAACAAAAAAAAAACAACAACAACTCATAGCCATAGTACACATCCCTCTTACATGTGTGTAAGAGGGAAACATCAAACATCAAAGAACACAAAGGACATTAAAGACATTAAAGCAGCGGATACAACCAGACACTTCTACATTTAGCTATGAATAAAAAGTAAAAGAAACATATCCACTGTGGTGGCCTCTGCGGTGATCCACGCCATCGTCCGCTGGGGTGGAGGGAGCATGGCCAGAGACAGGAGCAGACCCAACAAAGAAACCAAGACAGCTGACTCCACTCCCGGCCAGTGTCCAGTCCGCATGGATGAGCGAGGATACGTCCAAGGTGACTGAGGTGTCCGACACCTGCTCACCCAGCCAAGACACCGCGAAGCCTCTCCGTCCCAACGCTCAGTGCCAGCTCCGCAGCCCTGTCCCCTCTTCCAGTCCCTCCAAACGGACTCCGGTGTGGCAGAGACCCAGCAGCTGGTCTCCATGGCCAAAAGGCTCCCGGGAGGCAGATCCAGAAGTCCACAAAAAAAAAAGCACCACAGAGGTCACAAAAGTGGCACCCCTTGTCACACAGTCCCAAAGGGTCCCAGACCAAAAGGCAAAAAAATATAATAACACATGAAAACAAGAAGGAAACACAAAAGGATGATACAAGAGCACAGAGCTCCTGCCTATAGCAGCCACTACAGCAGCGCCATCTTGGAAAAAGATGGTACCAAAATTATTTTGATACTTTTCGACACTTTTCGAAATAAAGGGGACCACAAAATATGGCATTATTGGCTTTATTTTAACAGGAAAAAAACAATACGGTACATTAAACATATGTTTCTTATTGCAAGTTTGTCCTTAAATGAAATAGTGAACATACAAAACAACTTGTCTTTTATTAGTAAGTAAGCAAACAAAGGCTCCAAATGTAGTCCGCTGACAAATGCAGTAACTTCCATCCATCCATCCATTTTCCTGCCACTTATTCCCTTTTGGGGTCGCGGGGGGTGCTGGTGCCTCTCTCAGCTACAATCAGGCAGAAGGCGGTGTACACCCTGGACAAGTCGCCACCTCATCGCAGATGCAGTAACATATGAACTCCATTCTGGGTATGATTTTTAACCAATCTTGGACTTTTTCAGACTTTTCCTCAATTTCCCTCCCACTTTTGCTGGTTCACTGCTGGGGGCCTTTTGGTCATTCCCAGGACCCCGGGGCTTGTGCAGCTCGCTGCGGGACTTGTGGAACTCCATTCTGGGTATTAAAGCAATTTTGGACTTTTTCAGACTTTTCCTCAATTTGTCCCCCACTTTCGCTGGTTCACTTCTGGGTGCCTTTTGGTCATGCTGGGGCACCCCCGGACCACCAGGGCACATGGCGGGGCTTGTGGAACTCCATTCTGGGTATGATTTTTAACCAATTTTGTCATTTTCCATTCTATTATTTTGTCAAAATTATTAAGAACAAGTGTTAGAAAATAAGTTATTAATCTACTTGTTAATTTACTGTTAATATCTGCTTACTTTCTCTTTTAACATGTTTTATTTACACTTTTGTTAAAATGTAAATATCACTTATTCTTCTGTTGTTTGACACTTTACATTAGTATTGGATACAGATTTCCGATAATATCGGACTGCCGATATTATCGGCCGATAAATGCTTTAAAATGTAGTATCGGAAATTATCGGTATCGGTTTTAAAAAGTCAAATTTATGACTTTTTAAAACGCCGCTGTACGGAGTGGTACACGGACGTAGGGAGAAGTACAGAGCGCCATCCATCCATCCATCCATTTTCTACCGCTTATTCCCTTTCGGGGTCGCGGGGGGCGCTGGCGCCTATCTCAGCTACAATCGGGCGGAAGGCGGGGTACACCCTGGACAAGTCGCCACCTCATCGCAGGGCCAACACAGATAGACAGACAACATTCACGTTCACATTCACACACTAGGGACAATTTAGTGTTGCCAATCAACCTATCCCCAGGTGCATGTCTTTGGAAGTGGGAGGAAGCCGGAGTACCCGGAGGGAACCCACGCATTCACGGGGAGAACATGCAAACTCCACACAGAAAGATCCCGAGCCTGGATTTGAACCCAGGACTGCAGGAACTTCGTATTGTGAGGCAGACACACTAACCCCTCTGCCACCGTGAAGCCCTACAGAGCGCCAATAAAACTTAAAGGCGCTGCCTTTGCGTGCCGGCCTAATCACATAATATCTATGGATTTTCACACACATATAAGTGAATGCAACCCATACTTGGTCAACAGCCATACAGGTCACACTGAGGGTGGCCGTATAAACAACTTTAGCACTGTTACAAATATGCGCCACACTGTGAACCCACACCAAACAAGAATGAAAAACACATTTCGGGAGAACATATGCACCGTAACGCAACATAAACACAACAGAACAAATACCCAGAACCCCTTGCTGCACTAATTCTTCCATGACGCTACAATATACACCCCCCTACCCCCTACCCCCTATCTCATCCCCGCCCACCTCAACCTTCCTCATGCTCTCTCAGGGAGAGCATGTCCCAAATTCCAAGCTGCTGTTTTGAGGCATGTTAATAAAAAATAATGCACTTTGTGACTTTGATAATAAATATGGCAGTGGCATGTTGTTACATTGTTTAGTGCATCCAGCGGGGCATCACAACAAAATTAGGCAATATGATGTGTTAATTCCACGACTGTATATATCGGAATCGGTAATTAAGAGTTGGACAATATCGGAATATCGGACATCTCTAGTATTGGATGATACCACACGTTTGGGTATCAATCTGATACCAATTAGTTACAGGATCATACATTGGTGAAAAAAAAACAAAAAAAACAAAGATGTTGTGATGCCAAAAATGATCGATGTAATTATAGTAGAATCGACTAAATACGTTCCAGCATCAAGGGTTGGAATTGGGGGTTAAATCTCCAAAAATAATTCCCGAGCGATGCCGCCGCTGCTGCTCACTGCTCACCTCACCTCCCAGGGGGTGATCAAGGAAGATGGGTCAAATGCAGAGAATAGTTTTGCCACACCTCGTGTGTGTTTACAATCATCGGTACTTTAACTTTAACTTTACTGTACTTGGTATCATTACAGTGGATGTTAGGTGTAGATCCACCCATGGCGTTTGTTTACATGTTGACGCCAGTGAGCGACGGTGTGTAGTGAAGCATGTTTACATTCATACAGCCCTAGTCTGTACTCTGCATATTTTCATTAGCTTGAAGAAAATAAAGGGTTTGTGTGATTTTATGACGAGTTTCACTCATCACCTCAATGATGGACGCTTTTGACCTCCCTGCCTCCTCAACGACATATGGAGTCGAACTTTTGCAGATCGGCCTCAGTCTAAAAAATATTACATCATCACGACCAAGACAATTGGGCATACACGCACACACCCCCCGACCTCCACCCCACACCTTCACCACCGCTTTTTCCCCTCGGGGTCAGTGTCATTCACGCAGTTCTCTAATTTGTCATACAGACAGTCTGCAAGGCAGCAAGCCTGTGTTGTGGGTTCACTTTAGGGCCACGGTCTAATAACTGACATTAATGACACCGACCGTCTGAATTATGATGTTCCCAATAGCCTGCAGCATTAAGCATTACAGAGCGTTCATTATATAATTGGTTTAATCCTGCTGGACTGACGTTATTGAGCCGCAGACCAAAGCAAGTGTTGACTTGTGCTCTTCTGCAGTTTCTCTAGCAGAAGTTGTTTGTGAAATGTTTGCCACATTCTCATGTAATTGTCGTATTGAAAGCTTTGTTAAATCCTTAATTTAGTCATCAATTGATGTGCACTCTGACATGTAGCGTATTTTTTGGACCATAAGGCGCACTTAAAATCCTTTCATTTTCTACGAAATCGACAGTACGCCTTATAAACCGGTGCGCCTAATGTACGGCCTCATTCTGTTTGCGCTTACCGACCTCAGAGCATTTTTGTTTGGTACATAGTGTAATAACAAGTGTGACCAGTAGATGGCAGTCATACATGAGAGATTAAGTTAAAGTTAAACTTAAAATACCAATGATCGTCACACACACAGTAGGTGTGGCGAAATTATTCTCTGCATTTGACCCATCACCCATGATCACCCCCTGGGAGGTGAGGGGAGCAGTGAGCAGCAGCATTGGCCTTGCCCAGGAATAATTTTTGGTGATTTAACCCCCAATTTCAACCCTTGACGCTGAGTGCCAAGCAGGGACGTAATGGGTCCCATTTTTATAGTCTTTGGTATGACTCGGCCGGGGTTTGAACTCACAACCTACCGATCTCAGGGAGGATTCTCTAACCACTAGATCATAAGGCACACTTAAAATCCTTTAATTTTCTCAGAAATCGACAGTACGCCTTATAAACCGGTGCGCCTAATTTACGGCATGATTCTGGTTGTGCTTACCGACCTCAGAGCATTTTTATTTGGTACATAGTGTAATAACAAGTGTGACCAGTAGATGTCAATTATATATGAGAGATTAAGTTAAAGTTAAAGTTAAACTTAAAGTATCGATGGTGGTCACACACACAGTAGGTGTGGCGAAATTATTCTCTGCATTTGACCCATCACCCTTGATCACCCTCTGGGAGGTGAGGGGAGCAGTGAGCAGCAGCAGTGGCCGTGCCCAGGAATAATTTTTGGTGATTTAACCCCCAATTTCAACCCTTGACGCTGAGTGCCAAGCAGGGAGGTAATGGGTCCCATTTTTATAGTCCTTGGTATGACTCGGCCGGGGTTTGAACTCACAACTTACCGATCTCAGGGCGGATTCTCTAACCACTAGACCATAAGGAGCACTTAAAATCCTTTCATTTTCTACGAAATCGACAGTACGCCTTATAAACCGGTGCGCCTAAGGTACAGCCTAATTCTGGTTGTGCTTACCAACCTCAGAGCACATAGTGTAATAACAAGTGTGACCAGTAGATGGCAGTCATACATGAGAGATTAAGTTAAAGTTAAAGTACCAATGATTGTCACACACACTAGGTGTGGCGAAATTATTCTCTGCATTTGACCCATCACCCTTGATCACCCCCTGGGAGGTGAGGGGAGCAGTGAGCAGCAGCAGTGGCCGTGCCCAGGAATAATTTTTGGTGATTTAACCCCCAATTTCAACCCTTGACGCTGAGTGCCAAGCAGGGAGGTAATGGGTCCCATTTTTATAGTCTTTGGTATGACTCGGCCGGGGTTTGAACTCACAACCTACCGATCTCAGGGCGGATTCTCTAACCACTAGACCATAAGGAGCACTTAAAATCCTTTCATTTTCTACGAAATCGACAGTACGCCTTATAAACCGGTGCGCCTAAGGTACAGCCTAATTCTGGTTGTGCTTACCAACCTCAGAGCACATAGTGTAATAACAAGTGTGACCAGTAGATGGCAGTCATACATGAGAGATTAAGTTAAAGTTAAAGTACCAATGATTGTCACACACACTAGGTGTGGCGAAATTATTCTCTGCATTTGACCCATCACCCTTGATCACCCCCTGGGAGGTGAGGGGAGCAGTGAGCAGCAGCAGTGGCCGTGCCCAGGAATAATTTTTGGTGATTTAACCCCCAATTTCAACCCTTGACGCTGAGTGCCAAGCAGGGACGTAATGGGTCCCATTTTTATAGTCTTTCGTATGACTCGGCCGGGGTTTGAACTCACAACCTACCGATCTCAGGGAGGATTCTCTAACCACTAGATCATAAGGCACACTTAAAATCCTTTAATTTTCTCAGAAATCGACAGTACGCCTTATAAACCGGTGCGCCTAATTTATGGCATGATTCTGGTTGTGCTTACCGACCTCAGAGCATTTTTATTTGGTACATAGTGTAATAACAAGTGTGACCAGTAGATGTCAATTATATATGAGAGATTAAGTTAAAGTTAAAGTTAAACTTAAAGTATCGATGGTGGTCACACACACAGTAGGTGTGGCGAAATTATTCTCTGCATTTGACCCATCACCCTTGATCACCCTCTGGGAGGTGAGGAGAGCAGTGAGCAGCAGCAGTGGCCGTGCCCAGGAATAATTTTTGGTGATTTAACCCCCAATTTCAACCCTTGACGCTGAGTGCCAAGCAGGGAGGTAATGGGTCCCATTTTTATAGTCCTTGGTATGACTCGGCCGGGGTTTGAACTCACAACTTACCGATCTCAGGGCGGATTCTCTAACCACTAGACCATAAGGAGCACTTAAAATCCTTTCATTTTCTACGAAATCGACAGTACGCCTTATAAACCGGTGCGCCTAAGGTACAGCCTAATTCTGGTTGTGCTTACCAACCTCAGAGCACATAGTGTAATAACAAGTGTGACCAGTAGATGGCAGTCATACATGAGAGATTAAGTTAAAGTTAAAGTACCAATGATTGTCACACACACTAGGTGTGGCGAAATTATTCTCTGCATTTGACCCATCACCCTTGATCACCCCCTGGGAGGTGAGGGGAGCAGTGAGCAGCAGCAGTGGCTGTGCCCAGGAATAATTTTTGGTGATTTAACCCCCAATTTCAACCCTTGATGCTGAGTGCCAAGCAGGGAGGTAATGGGTCCCATTTTTATAGTCTTTGGTATGACTCGGCCGGGGTTTGAACTCACAACCTACCGATCTCAGGGCGGATTCTCTAACCACTAGCCCATAAGGCGCACTTAAAATCCTTTCATTTTCTCCAAAATCGACAGTACGCCTTATAAACCGGTGCGCCTAATTTACGGCATGATTCTGGTTGTGTTTACCGACCTCAGAGCATTTTTATTTGGTACATAGTGTAATAACAAGTGTGACCAGTAGATGTCAATTATACATGAGAGATTAAGTTAAAGTTAAAGTTAAACTTAAAGTATCGATGGTGGTCACACACACAGTAGGTGTGGCGAAATTATTCTCTGCATTTGACCCATCACCCTTGATCACCCTCTGGGAGGTGAGGGGAGCAGTGAGCAGCAGCAGTGACCGTGCCCAGGAATAATTTTTGGTGATTTAACCCCCAATTTCAACCCTTGACGCTGAGTGCCAAGCAGGGAGGTAATGGGTCCCATTTTTATAGTCCTTGGTATGACTCGGCCGGGGTTTGAACTCACAACTTACCGATCTCAGGGCGGATTCTCTAACCACTAGACCATAAGGAGCACTTAAAATCCTTTCATTTTCTACGAAATCGACAGTACGCCTTATAAACCGGTGCGCCTAAGGTACAGCCTAATTCTGGTTGTGCTTACCAACCTCAGAGCACATAGTGTAATAACAAGTGTGACCAGTAGATGGCAGTCATACATGAGAGATTAAGTTAAAGTTAAAGTACCAATGATTGTCACACACACTAGGTGTGGCGAAATTATTCTCTGCATTTGACCCATCACCCTTGATCACCCCCTGGGAGGTGAGGGGAGCAGTGAGCAGCAGCAGTGGCCGTGCCCAGGAATAATTTTTGGTGATTTAACCCCCAATTTCAACCCTTGACGCTGAGTGCCAAGCAGGGAGGTAATGGGTCCCATTTTTATAGTCTTTGGTATGACTCGGCCGGGGTTTGAACTCACAACCTACCGATCTCAGGGCGGATTCTCTAACCACTAGACCATAAGGAGCACTTAAAATCCTTTCATTTTCTACGAAATCGACAGTACGCCTTATAAACCGGTGCGCCTAAGGTACAGCCTAATTCTGGTTGTGCTTACCAACCTCAGAGCACATAGTGTAATAACAAGTGTGACCAGTAGATGGCAGTCATACATGAGAGATTAAGTTAAAGTTAAAGTACCAATGATTGTCACACACACTAGGTGTGGCGAAATTATTCTCTGCATTTGACCCATCACCCTTGATCACCCCCTGGGAGGTGAGGGGAGCAGTGAGCAGCAGCAGTGGCCGTGCCCAGGAATAATTTTTGGTGATTTAACCCCCAATTTCAACCCTTGACGCTGAGTGCCAAGCAGGGACGTAATGGGTCCCATTTTTATAGTCTTTCGTATGACTCGGCCGGGGTTTGAACTCACAACCTACCGATCTCAGGGAGGATTCTCTAACCACTAGATCATAAGGCACACTTAAAATCCTTTAATTTTCTCAGAAATCGACAGTACGCCTTATAAACCGGTGCGCCTAATTTATGGCATGATTCTGGTTGTGCTTACCGACCTCAGAGCATTTTTATTTGGTACATAGTGTAATAACAAGTGTGACCAGTAGATGTCAATTATATATGAGAGATTAAGTTAAAGTTAAAGTTAAACTTAAAGTATCGATGGTGGTCACACACACAGTAGGTGTGGCGAAATTATTCTCTGCATTTGACCCATCACCCTTGATCACCCTCTGGGAGGTGAGGAGAGCAGTGAGCAGCAGCAGTGGCCGTGCCCAGGAATAATTTTTGGTGATTTAACCCCCAATTTCAACCCTTGACGCTGAGTGCCAAGCAGGGAGGTAATGGGTCCCATTTTTATAGTCCTTGGTATGACTCGGCCGGGGTTTGAACTCACAACTTACCGATCTCAGGGCGGATTCTCTAACCACTAGACCATAAGGAGCACTTAAAATCCTTTCATTTTCTACGAAATCGACAGTACGCCTTATAAACCGGTGCGCCTAAGGTACAGCCTAATTCTGGTTGTGCTTACCAACCTCAGAGCACATAGTGTAATAACAAGTGTGACCAGTAGATGGCAGTCATACATGAGAGATTAAGTTAAAGTTAAAGTACCAATGATTGTCACACACACTAGGTGTGGCGAAATTATTCTCTGCATTTGACCCATCACCCTTGATCACCCCCTGGGAGGTGAGGGGAGCAGTGAGCAGCAGCAGTGGCTGTGCCCAGGAATAATTTTTGGTGATTTAACCCCCAATTTCAACCCTTGATGCTGAGTGCCAAGCAGGGAGGTAATGGGTCCCATTTTTATAGTCTTTGGTATGACTCGGCCGGGGTTTGAACTCACAACCTACCGATCTCAGGGCGGATTCTCTAACCACTAGCCCATAAGGCGCACTTAAAATCCTTTCATTTTCTCCAAAATCGACAGTACGCCTTATAAACCGGTGCGCCTAATTTACGGCATGATTCTGGTTGTGTTTACCGACCTCAGAGCATTTTTATTTGGTACATAGTGTAATAACAAGTGTGACCAGTAGATGTCAATTATACATGAGAGATTAAGTTAAAGTTAAAGTTAAACTTAAAGTATCGATGGTGGTCACACACACAGTAGGTGTGGCGAAATTATTCTCTGCATTTGACCCATCACCCTTGATCACCCTCTGGGAGGTGAGGGGAGCAGTGAGCAGCAGCAGTGACCGTGCCCAGGAATAATTTTTGGTGATTTAACCCCCAATTTCAACCCTTGACGCTGAGTGCCAAGCAGGGAGGTAATGGGTCCCATTTTTATAGTCCTTGGTATGACTCGGCCGGGGTTTGAACTCACAACTTACCGATCTCAGGGCGGATTCTCTAACCACTAGACCATAAGGAGCACTTAAAATCCTTTCATTTTCTACGAAATCCACAGTACACCTTATAAACCGGTGCGCCTAAGGTACAGCCTAATTCTGGTTGTGCTTACCAACCTCAGAGCACATAGTGTAATAACAAGTGTGACCAGTAGATGGCAGTCATACATGAGAGATTAAGTTAAAGTTAAAGTACCAATGATTGTCACACACACTAGGTGTGGCGAAATTATTCTCTGCATTTGACCCATCACCCTTGATCACCCCCTGGGAGGTGAGGGGAGCAGTGAGCAGCAGCAGTGGCTGTGCCCAGGAATAATTTTTGGTGATTTAACCCCCAATTTCAACCCTTGATGCTGAGTGCCAAGCAGGGAGGTAATGGGTTCCATTTTTATAGTCTTTGGTATGACTCGGCCGGGGTTTGAACTCACAACCTACCAATCTCAGGGCGGATTCTCTAACACCTAGACCATAAGGCACACTTAAAATCCTTTCATTTTCTCCGAAATCGACAGTACGCCTTATAAACCGGTGCGCCTAATGTACGGCATAATTCTGGTTGTGCTTACCGACCTCAGAGCATTTTATTTGGTACATAGTGTAATAACAAGTGTGACCAGTAGATGGCAGTCATACATGAGAGATTAAGTTAAAGTTAAACTTAAAGTACCAATGATTGTCACACACACACTAGGTGTGGCGAAATTATTCTCTGCATTTGACCCATCACCCATGATCACACCCTGGGAGGTGAGGGGAGCAGTGAGCAGCAGCAGTGGCTGTGCCCAGGAATAATTTTTGGTGATTTAACCCCCAATTCCAACCCTTGATGCTGAGTGCCAAGCAGGGAGGTAATGGGTCCCATTTTTACAGTCTTTGGTATGACTCGGCCAGGGTTTGAACTCACAACAATGCATTGTATTCCGTTTATATTTACATCCAACACAATTTCCCAACTCGTATGGAAACGGGGTTTGTAGTTTGATTTAGCATGCTGATTGAGTGTTCATTTATTCATCTAGCCTATTTCTATTTGTTTGTTTTTTAGTAAAATAATTTTTAAAGACTACTCCAGTTGTTTAGCTGACTATTTCTATCCGTCCGTATGTGGCATTGCATTAGTCCTTTACAAACTTCTCGTCTTATTCTACAGAATAAGACGGACGGTGTCTAAGTTTGAAAAATCAAAAAATGGTCAAAATTTCCAAACTTCGCGAGCGTATCTTCCCGTGGTCAATTTCCGTAAAATTTCCAGAAATTTACCGGAAACTTTCCACCCCTTTGCAACTCTAATAATGTCCAAATTGGGTAAGTTTGTTCAACTTACACAATGTTTCTACTGCTTCTCCTGTGGACATTCATGACAAAAAACAGGGACTTCCCTTTACTGCATAGATTGCATTAGGTTAGTGGAAAGTGTCGGAAATGAAGTTAATTCCTCCCTCTTGGCCACTTATACTTTCTGCTCTTGCAGATGAGTGGATGTTAAAGATTACCAAGACACAAAGACTCATCCAGCCTTGTCCTGCCTGATCCCCTGGGTGGTGCTACAACACACAGCCGTCATATCCATTACTTACTGGACTGAAATCCCCCATTCAGTTCTCCACTGTACTGTAAGCCTTGTTAACAAGCATGTTTCAAATACAGTATTTCACCTTTGCTGCAGGGGAAACTTTATGGCTAAAATATCCCAACATTGGATCCTCTCATTAAGTCAAACAGAAGGAATTTTCATTAATGCTGCAGTGGAACATCTGCGGAAGATTCAATCAATCAATCAATCAATCAATGTTTATTTATATTACCCTAAATCACAAGTACCTCAAAGGGCTGCAAAAGCCACAAGGACATCCTCGGTTCCGAGCCCACATCAGGGCAAGGAAAAACTCAACCCAGTGGGGTGACAATGAGTTACCTTGTAGGGTTCCCTAGAGACTCCCTTTTTAGACCAGTTGATATGCCGTTTCTTTTCTTTTTCTCCTATGTCCCACTCTCCCTTGTGGAGGGGGTCCGGTCCCATCCGGTGGTCATGTACTGCTTGCCTGTGTATCGGCTGGGGACATCTCTGCGCTGCTGATCCGCCTCCGCTTGGGATGGTTTCTTGCTGGCTCCGCTGTGAACGGGACTCTCGCTGCGTTGTTGGATCCGCTTTGGACTGGACTCTCGCGACTGTGTCGGATCCATTATGGATTGAACTTTCACAGTATCATGTTAGACCCGCTCGACATCCATTGCTTTCGTCCTCTCCAAGGTTCTCATAGTCATCATTGTCACCGACGTCCCACTGGGTGTGAGTTTTCCTTGCCCTTATGTGGGCCTACCGAGGATGTGGTAGTGGTTTGTGTTGTGGTTTGTGCAGCCCTTTGAGACACTAGTGATTTAGGGCTATATAAGTAAACATTGATTGATTGATAGAGGACCGCCCCTTTAGGGGAGACCGGTGCAATGGACGTCGAGTGGGTCGAGCATAGTATTGTAAAAGTTCAGTCCATAGTGGATCCAACATAATAGTGAGAGTTCAGTCCATAGTGGGGCCAGCAGGAGACCATCCCGAGCGGAGACAGGTCAGCAGCGCAGAGACGTCCCCAACCGATGCACAGATGAGTGGTCCACCCCGAGTCTCGACCCTGGACAGCCAGCAAGCACTTCATCAATGGCCACTGGACCTGTGCCCCCCCTTCCACAAGGGAGAGAAGGGCAGAGCAGAAAAGAAAAGAAACGGCAGATCAAACTAGTGTTGTGTCGTTCGGAAACGATTCATTCAAACGAACAAATATTTTGAGTGAACGTACTAAACAGAATCACTTCATGAACTGATTCGTTCCTTTCTCAGTTCAGTCGAGCTCCGCCGTGACCATGCCGGTATGAGTGGAACTGGCGCATTCTGTGACCTTCGACGCAGCTAGCTCGTCATCATGGGGGAGGAGGGAGGGACTGAGCGAACGGTTCGTTCACCCCGGATTAACGACATGAATCACTCAGTGAACGACAACGCTCTCGCTCTCAGGACTCGCGAACCTACTGACACAGAGAACTGACTGTGTCGCGGAGGAGGACGTCACTTTGAGGATCTCGTTCAGTCACTGTGCGAGTCGTTCATTGGGTGCTGAGGGCTTGTGTCGTTCGCGAACTGACACACGCCGAGATCTGCCGCTGGGGAAGCTGTTACTGACTGAGTCATGATTCGCCGAACTGCACACATTTTTTGGGGGGTTGGGAGACCAGGGACGTGCACATGATTATAGAGGGGCAGGGGCTCAAAATCAGAAAAGGGCAGGACATTTTTTTTTGGTCCTTTACACAATATGGAAATTAATGTAAAATTACATTTGCTAAAAGGAAGCTAACTACTTAGCTGTGTGTCCTTTGTAGGTAAAAATGATTGCCATTTCTTTTGTGTCAACAAATTATTGTCATAATGAGTTAATTCACATTATCATAGGCTTGGAAAACATGAAAAGCAACCAAACACTGGTTTATTATTAGGCTATTTATTGTTAAAGATAAGCACTTTAATATTGAACATTGAACAGTGCAACATGAACTTCGAATAAAATAAAATAAAAATACCCAAATGGAAAAAACTTCAATGTGAAAATCTGTCCTTCTTCCCTTAACTTGATGAAAACACCATCAAGTTGTAACTTATGGTCTTTCTCACTTAATGCTCAGACTAAACAACTGAAACCCAATACAACTTTATATCTAAACCTCTACTGTGAGAGAAATGTGATCCGCCGTAAACACGGTGCATTTTATTTTGAAAATTAACCCTGTGTTTTATTTTGCATTTTGTACACTACTTCCTGTCCCCCACGATCCGCTCTGCTCTGTGCGGAATTGATGTGCCGTGCTCAATTGATGCGCTGTGCTCCGACGTCCGGCAAAAACAGAAGCTGACACATTGAATAATACAACGTTTTTCTGAAATATGACCCATATTAGATGTTGAATAGGTGGACGGCGACCAGACCATAACTCACAGGTTCAAGTTGCTCTGTGCGAAATTGATGTGCCGTGCTCAATTGATGCGCTGTGCTCCGACATCCAGCAAAAACAGAAGCTGACACATTGAATAATAGAATAATACAGCGTTTTTCTGAAATATTACCCATATTAGATGCTGAATAAGTGGACCGCGACTAGACCATAACTCACAGGTTCAAGTTGCTCCATTGTCACATCTCCTCAGGCCGCAAATGGCTCTCTATCCTCTCTCTCACTCACTCACTCGCCCTCTCTCTCTGGCTGAAGCGTAGGCTCAAACAACCCGGTATTACAAGAAAACGTGGAGATTTTGTACCGCTGTTTTTTGGTTTTGTTTAGTTTTTTTACATCCCTAACAGGAATTTATGAATGTTGTTTGAAGAAAAAAACACACACACAGGCAGAGGGCACTTTTTTAGACGAGGCAAAAAAGAGCAGGGGCTCAAACACCCATAGGGCCCTATGTGGGCACATGCCAGTGGGGGACGGCGGGGGGATTCGGTGAATGAATTTTTTGAACGAATCAATTTAAGGAACTGATTGTAGTGATTCAGTACAGTCAAAAGAACTGCCGATCCCATCACTAAGATCAACTGGTCTAAAAAGGGGGTCTATTTAAAGGCTAGAGTATACAAATGAGTTTTAAGATGAGACTTAAATGCTTCTACCATCTCTAACTGTTACCGGGGAGGGCATTCCATAGTACTGTAGCCCGAATAGAAAACTTTCTATGGCCCGCAGACTTTTTTTGGGTTCTGGGAATCACAAATAAGCCGGAGTTCTTAGATCGCAGATTCACAGGTGAAGCGTAGCCTGGCCAAATGTGTGCTCATCACTGAGACCTGCAGGGATGATGTGAAGGAACCGGGGTTGTACGGTATACCTGTTCTAGTATAGTACCGCGATACTAATGGATCATATTCGGTATCGTCCGATCCCCCTTTTTTTTTAACAGAAATGACGGCGCAACGATGTCACGTCGTGAAATTTCTGGTTTTACAAGCAGAGGAGCATGTTCGGCAATGCACAATCATGGAGTACTTAGAAGCAGACACAGTGTGTAGACAGAAAAGGTAGAACGGACTCATTTTGGCCAAGGCCACTGAGCAGGCTAATGTGGTATGTGGTACTGTCAACATTTAAAATTGCAAAAAACATATTAACAGTGAAAAAATGAAATATTTGAACTTACAACTTGTATCACCCCTTGGACGCCATGTAGGCCAGTGGTACCCCTTGTTGTCGGCTTATTCAAGTGGAAATGGCGAGAATTTCATCGCCAGAACAGCTGAGCTAGCTTCCGGGGCTGGCCAACATTGTCCCACGAGATGTAGTTTCTCTTTAAATATCCTTCTTGAAAATGGCCTTGCAAATATATCAAGTTAAAGTACCCATGATTGTCACACACACACTAGGAGTGGCGAAATTATACTCTGCATTTGACCCATCATCCTTGATCACCCCCTGGGGGGCTAAGGGAGCAGTGAGCAGCAGCGGTGGCCACGCCTGAGAATCATTTTTGGTGATTTAATCTCAATTCCAACCCTTCATGCTGAGTGCCAATCATGGAGGTAATAGGTCCCATTTTTATAGTCTTTGGTATGACTCGGCCGGGGTTTAAACTCACGACCTACCTATCTCATATCTGCCACCTAATCAACAATTTGTTCACCTTCTCTGATATTATTTTTTGTCTTGTCTCTGGTGAGGGCGTTTTTTTCCGCTCCCTCTTCTCCCAGCTTGCTCCCTTTGTTTTTGTCTTGTCTGAACTTTTTTGAAGACTCTTTCTTTGTGCTGTCCTCAAATCTAAACATCTGGCAGGACTCTCGACGCTTGAGAGCACCCAGCATGGATGAATAGAACAGACAAGTTTTGTCTGGTTGCGGAAAACAAACATCTTAATATACGATTTGACTCCCTCAAACGGCCTTGACGCTGTGGAAACAGGACCAGGCTGTTCTGAAAACACCCCCCAGGACACCTTAATGATAGACGCTTTTGACCTCCCTCCCTCCTCTTGTTTGTTTAATCTTGAACGGGTTTGTGCTGTAAACAAAAATTTCATTGTGCGTTTGTACTTGTTGCAATGACAATAAAGACCTACCTGGTCTGGCTACGGCGCAACACTTAATGCTTCCTGCTAAAATGTAACTTGAGATTGGATACTCACTTTGGAATGACAAGTGAGTATCCAATCACAGTCTCGTTAACATTAGGCTACCTAGATAGGCTACTGTCAACAACTTGAGATCTGATTGGCTATTGCAACTGTCTCTCAACGCTATGTGTTCTAAAAATTAATCCGCTAACGGTGGTTCTGTTTTTGAATTTACAGTAGTGCACTGTAAAAACAAAATCTGTAGATTTTATAATAAAAAACTGGCAGCTCAGTTGTCAGAATTTTACTGAACAATTAATAGTGGTACTGTTCTTGTTGGAATAATTATGTATACGGTATATTATCACACTAACTTTAGTATGCTTAAAGTCCGTTGCTTTAGTTATTAGCTATTAGCTTCTTGTCTAAGGGGTGGCCTCAGCCCCAAATGTTATCTTTGTTTTAGCCGCCAACAGCCAAGGACTTCAAGGACCTCAACGAACATAAGATGACAACACACAGACGAAGCGGGGACAAGGCGAAATCACAAGGCCCCCAGCCCATTCCGTCACGTACTGTGCATCCTGGACCTGCTTTGCATAATATATGTGACCACTCCTTTTAGAGGCGGCCTCAGTGATTTTAACTATAGAACTCTGAATAAATAGAGGGACGCGGGAGCTGAACCTTAGAGCATAGGGCGAGACTGTGACAAAATGTTCAGCACCTTGCGTTCTCCTCATGAGCGATATTGAACTCTGTCTCTGCTTGGTTCCTTGCTTCTTGTCCAATCAGTGTTTGAACCTGACAGTTCTCTAATCTAATTAATTGCATTGAAAAAAACAACAACTTTGAATCTGTAGATTTTAAAGTTAATAAATTGGGCAGATCAGTCGCCAGAATGTTACCATATAAACACCAGTGGTACCATTTTTTTCAAAAGTTATTCGGCATAACATCCTTGGATTTTATGGTAAAATTCTGGTGACCAAGCTACCATTTTCTAATGTTTTTTTTTTTTTTTTACAGATTTACGGACTAGATGTATACAATGAGACAAAATATATTCTTTAAAAAAAATGAAGCATTAGTGTTTCTGTGGTTACTAATGTTTCATGTGCGTATCAGATAAGAAACATTGACTCTGGAAGTCTTCACAGCTGACAGATATCAGACATCTCACACATCTGGTTTTCTTTGGCAGGAAACACGACAGGCAGCCCTTCCTTCACCTCCTCATCTTAATAGCTCGATGCTTTGATAAGAGCGTTGAAAGAAAAGCAAAAGTTCCCAGCGGTTCCTTGAGGGCACAAGGAAACGTTCCTGCTTTAATCCTGCTACACAGGTCGGGCTCTGTCAAGAACAGCAATGGTCCCATC
This sequence comes from Nerophis ophidion, assembly GCF_033978795.1. NCBI lineage: Eukaryota > Metazoa > Chordata > Actinopteri > Syngnathiformes > Syngnathidae > Nerophis > Nerophis ophidion. Next base: position 38,796,127 of record NC_084627.1, on the reverse strand, counting down.
GGCATAGCAACAGAAATGCTCCTTAACCTAACAAAAAATTGATGTTTTCTCCTTGGTCAGTGGTTGGCAACTCAAAATGTTGAACGAGCCATATTGGACCAAAAAAATAATAAAATAAATCTGTCTGGAGGCCTTATATAAATGTTATAATGAAGGCAACACATGATGTAAGTGTCTATATTAGCCTACTATCAAAGGCTGACACGGAATGGCCAATTTTTTATAAATGTGTGTGTCCAAGTTAAAGGAAACGGCAGGCTGTTTTCTTTTAATAGATTTATTACAATCTTTCCAAAAGCTAGGGAACATTTGCTGTAGTCTGGAACAAAATGACACACAAACAACTATGAGAAATACAGCCAGTGTTCCATACAGATAATGTGTCCTGAGACATGCAAATATAAATTAAATACGCAGAGGACACAAGTCCTCTTGGGGTGTGCCAGGACCGTCCTCGAACTCAGCGACATGTGCGTGGATGGCCCAGGTGGGCCTTGTTATCTAATGTATAAGTAGCAGCCGGGTGGAGAGAGGTTGTTGGAGCTGGAGGGGAGATGGAATGAGAGCAAAAGTGAGTCTGCCAGAGAGGAAAAAGACAATTGCTGGAAAGCAACCTGCTGCACTATCAAAATAAAACAGTATTGTAACCCTGATCCGGGCTCTTATGTCGGAGCTTGGTGGTCTGGAGGACCCACGGAAAGGGCAAACTCCACAGTATGGTTTCACATTTCACAGGTATGGGCGGCATAGCTTGGTTGGTAGAGTGGCTGTGCCAGCAACGTGGGGGTTCCAGGTTCGATCCCGGCTTCCGCCATCTTAGTCACTGCCGTTGTGTCATTGGGCAAGACACTTTACCCCACCTGCTCCCAGCGCCACCCACACTGGTTTAAATGTAACTTAGATATTGGGTTTCACTATGTAAAAGCGCTTTGAGTCACTAGAGAAAAAGCGTTATATAAATATAATTCACTTCACTTCACACATTAAATTAACTCAAATATACCTACAAACGAGGCATAATGATGTACATACAGCTAGCCTAAATAGCACGTTAGCATCAATTAGCTTGCAGTCATGGATTGACCAAATATGCCTGATAAGCATTACAGCAAATCAATAAAATCAACATTGATTGATTGATTGATTGATTGATTGATTGATTAATTGAAACTTTCATTAGTAAATTGCACAGTACAGTACATATTGCGTACAATTAACCACTAAATGGTAACACCCAAATAAGTTTTTCAACTCATTTAAGTTAATCAATTTATGGTCAAAAGCTCACTTTTGTGCATGCACGCACAGTATAAAACGTTTGGTGCACATCAAACACGTCTTTTTGTGGCAGCATCGGAGAAAGTTGTACATGTTAACAAACTACGATGAGTTCAAGGATTAGTAGGAAAAAACAGCGCTTGCCTAATCCTCTCATCAGTGAAGCATGTTTAACATAAACAGTGGGATTTCAAACAATTAGGAATGTTTGTCCTCCTACAAAAAATATATTAAAACAAAAAATATAATTTTTCTTCATCGTTTTCCATTTTCACACAACTCTGAATGAGGTCCAGGGAGCCACTAAGGCGGCTGACCTCCGCCCTTGCTGAATATCTTTTGTGGCTCAGTCAGGCTTTGAGAGCAGTAGCACATTTGGTAGGTTGTAAGTTCAAACCCCAGGCCGAGTCATACCAAAGACTATAAAAATGGGGCCCATTACCTCCCTGCTTGGCACTCAACATCAAAGGTCAGAATCTGGGTTTAAATCACCAACAATTATTCCCGGGCGTGGCCACAGCTGCTGCCCACTGCTCCCCTCACCTCCCAGGGGATGATCAAGGGTAATGGGTCAAGTGCAGAGAAAAATTTCGCCACACCTAGTGTGTGTGTGACAATCATTGGTACTTTGGGAGCGGCATAGCTAGGTTGGTAGCAACTCGAGGGTTCCAGGTTCGATTCCCGCTTCCGCCATCCTAGTCACTGCCGTTGTGTCCTTGGGCAAGACTTTTTACCCACCTGCTCTCAGTGCCACCAACACGGGTTTGAATGTAACTTAGATATTGGGTTTCACTATGTAAAGAGCGTTGAGTCACTAGAGAAAAGCGCTATATAAATATAATTCACTTCACTTTAACTTTAACTTTAACAATTGATTAAACATAAGACCTTCTATTTGTAAGTTTTAACATATTTATCACCAATTTATGTTGTCACCCTCATTTGCATTATTTGACCTTTTGTATTTGCAGTCACTAGGTTGCAAGTTGAAGGTTAAGAGTGCAACACAAACCACTTAAATCTTTACTCTGTCATCCATATATCTTTGGAAGTTTCTAGAATGCTGTGGTATGTGGACATTTTTATCTGCTCTGTCAGTGTGCGGCCGACAGACACACAAGTGACTGCTTTGGATTTAGGTATAAACTTCAGGAAAAAAACTTTTTGGGAGGTCCGAGCATATTTGGATGTGGTTCTTAACCAGAACTACTGTATATCTGTAGATATGTCCGATAATGGCTTTTTTTGCCGATATTCCGATATTGTCCAACTCTTGATTACCGATTCCAATATCAACAGATACCGATATACACAGTCGTGGAATTAACTCATTATGCCTAATTTTGTTGTGATGCCCCGCTGGATGCATTAAACAATGTAACAAGGTCTTCCAAAATAAATCAACTCAAGTTATGGAAAAAAAAATGCCAACATGACACTGCCATATTTATTATTGAAGTCACAAAGTGCATTATTTAAAAAAAAAAAAGTTAACATGCCTCAAAACAGCTGTTTGGAATTTGGGACATGTTCTCCCTGAGAGAAAATGAGGAGGTTGAGGTGGGCTAGGTTGGGGTGGGGGAAAGTAAGGGGTAGCAAGGGTGTATATTGTAGCGTCCTGGAAGAGTTAGTACTGCAAGGGATTCTGGGTATTTGTTCTGTTGTGTTTATGTTGTGTTACGGTGCGGATGTTCTCCCGAAATGTCGTACTTGTTTGGTCTGGGTTCACAGTGTGGCGCATATCTGTAACAGTGTTTAAGTTGTTTATACGGCCACCTTCAGTGTGACCTGTATGGCTGTAGACCAAGTATGCCTTGCCCATGGGGCGGTATAGCTCGTTTGGTTGAGTGGCCGTGCCAGCAGCTTGAGGGTTCCAGGTTCGATTCCCGCTTTCACCATCCTAGTCACTGCCGTTGTGTCCTTGGGCAAGACACTTTACCCACCTGCTCCCAGTGCCACCCACACTGGTTTAAATGGAACTTAGATATTGGGTTTCACTATGTAAAGCGCTTTGAGTCACTAGAGAAAAGCGCTATATAAATATAATTCACTTCACTTGTGTATGTGAAAAGCCGTAGATATTATGTGATTGGGCCGGCACGCAAAGGCAGTGCCTTTAAAGGGGAACATTATCACAATTGTTGAAGGGTTAAAACCAATGAAAATCAGTTCCCAGTGGCTTATTTTATTTTTCGAAGTTTTTCTCAAAATTTTACCCATCATGCATATCCCGAAAAACTGCTTCTAATTGCCTGATTTAACCGTCGTTATATCCACCCGTCTATTGTCCTGTGACGTCACTGCGTGACCACACAGAGATAAACGTGGCGGATGGTACATAAAGATATAGCGATGTTAGCAGGGATTCAGACTCGGTTTTCAGCGGCGTAAGCGATTCAACAGATTACGCATGTATTGAAACGGATGGTTGGAGTCTGGAGGCAGGTACCGAAAACGATATTAAATAAAAACAGAAGCTTTTGAGCAATATGACGACAGACAGCGGCACGGGAGGATGCGTGGACGAATTCGGCGATCGCCTTCTAACCAACGATTGGTATGTGTTTGTTTGGCCTTAAATGTGGGTGGAGGGAAAGGCTGGATGCAAATATAGCTACAAATGAGGCATAATGATGCAATATGTAAATACAGCTAGCCTAAATAGCATGTTAGCGTCGATTAGCTTGCAGTCATGCCGTGACCAAATATGTCTGATTAGCACACTCCACATAAGTCAATAACATCAACAAAACTCACCTTTGTGATTTCGTTGACTTTATTGTTGCAAATGCATGTGAGTGTCGCAGGATATCCACACATTCTTGCCATCTCTGTCGTAGCATAGCTGTCGTCGGTAAAGAGTGCAGAACAAAGGAGGGACTTTCGCATCTTTGGATCAATGGTGCAACTTGAATCCGTCGATTGGTATGTGTTTGTTTGGCATTAAATGTGGGTGGAGGGAAAGGCTGGATGCAAATATAGCTACAAATGAGGCATAATAATAATGAGGCATGAAAGCCTAAATAGCATGTTAGCATCGATTAGCATGCCGTGACCATTGATATGTCTGATTAGCACACTCCTCGTGAATCAATTTGAAACCGTCTCTGTTCGTGTTGTTACACCCTCCGACAATACACCGACGAGGCATGACTGTCGAAAAAACGGAAAATAACAGAGCTGATTTGACTTGGTGCGTGTAATGTGTTTGAGAAAATAGCTGGCCGCTTCACGACGTGACGTCACGGGTGAAAGGTCATCGCTCCAACAGGCGAACAATTGAAAGGCGTTTAAATCGCCAAATTCACCATTTTAGAATTCGGAAATCGGTTAAAAAAACATATGGTCTTTTTTCTGCAACATCAAGGTATATATTGACGCTTACATAGGTCTGGTGATAATGTTCCCCTTTAAGGCACGCCCCCAATATTGTAGTCCGGGTGGAAATCGGCAGAAATTCGGGAGGATGGTTGCCTCGGTTGATTTTCCGGAGAGGCACTGAAATTCGGGAGTCTCCGGGAAAATCGGGAGGGTTGGCAGGTATGACTCGGAGACACAACTGCTCTGTACTTCTCTCTAAGTCCGTGTACCACTCCGTACAGCGGGGTTTTAAAAAGTCATACATTTTACTTTTTGAAATTGATATCGATAATTTCCGATATTATTACGGCAGTCCGATATTATCGGATTTCTATACATCATTATCGCGAAAGGTTGCCCCACACATTTTCAAAGAGAGAAGTCTGGACTACAGGCAGGTCAGTCTAGTACCTGCACTCTTTTACTACAAACCCATTCTGTTGTAAGATGTGCAGAATGTGGCTTGGCATTGTCTTGCTGAAATAAGCAGGGGCGTCCATATGTTGCTCCAAAACCTGTATGTACCTTTCAGCATTAATGGTGCCTTCACAGATGTGTAAGTTACCCATGCCATGGGCACTAATGCATCCCATACCATCACAGATACTGGCTTTTGAATTTGTATGCCTATTACATTGGGATGACAGTAATAGGCATGACACAACGTCCACAGTTTCCCCCCAAAATTTCAAATGTGGACTCGTCAGACCACAGAAAACTTTTCCACTTTGCGTCAGTCCATCTTGGATGAGTTCGGGCCCAGCGTTTTTTCTGGGTGTTGTTGATAAATGGCTTTCGTGTTGCATAATAGAGTTTTAACTTGCACTTACAGATGTAGTGACAAACTGTAGTTATTGACAGTTTTTTTCTGAAGTGTTCCTGAGCCCATGTGGTGATATCCTTTAGGGATTAACGTCGGTTTTTGATACAGTGCCGTCTGCCGGATCGACGGTCACGGTCTTTCATTGTTGGTTTCCGGCCATGCCGCTTACGTGGAGTGATTTCTCCAGATTCTCTGAACCTTTTAATTATATTATGGACCTTAGATGTTGAAATCCCTAATTTTCTTGCAATTGCACTTTGAGAAAGGTTGTTCTTAAACTGTTTGACTATTTGCTCACGCAGTTAAATAAATAATAAATGGGTTGTACTTGTATAGCCCTTTTCTACCTTCAAGGTACTCAAAGCGCTTTGACACTACTTCCACATTTACCCATTCACACACACATTCACACACCATGCAAGGCGCTAACCAGCACCCATCAGGAGCAAGGGTGAAGTGTCTTGCTCAGGACACAACGGACGTGACGAGGTTGGTACTAGGTGGGGAATGAACCAGGGACCCTCGGGTTGCGCACGGCCACAGTTGTGGACAAAGGGGTGTACCTCACCATGTGGTTATATCCTTTACACACTGATGTTGCTTTTTGATGCAGTACCGCCTGAGGGATCGGAAGTCACAGCCATTTAATGCTACGTGCAGTGATTTCTCCAGATTCTCTGAACCTTTTGATGACAATACGGACCGTAGATGATGAAAACCCCTAAATTCCTTGCTATAGCTGGTTGAAAAATGTTGTTCCCCCGCATTTGTTCACAAAGTGGTGACCCTCGCCCAATCCTTGTTTGTGAATGACTGAGCATTTAATGGAAGTTGTGTTTTTACCCAATCATGCCACCCACCTGTTCCCAATTAGCCTGTTCACCTGTCGGATCTTCCAAATATGTGTTTGATGAGCATTCCTCAACTTTCTCAGTCTTTTTTGCTACTTGTGCCAGCTGTTTTTGAAACATGTTGCAGGCATCAAATCCCAAATGATCTAACATTTGCAGAAGAAAAATAAAGTTCCAACATTTAGTAGCTTGTATTTGCAGTCCATTCAATTAAATATAGGTTAAAAAGGATTTGCAAATCATTGTATTCTGTTTTTATTTACACAAAGTGCCAACTTTATACTGGTTTTGGGTTTTGTGGTTCATGTTGAGAATAAGAACGTGATTCATATCAGTATAGTCTCCACATGTGACCACTTTGCACAACCGCCAGGAAGTGTTTATTCACCCCCCCAAAAAACAGCAAAGACATAATCATACATGCATGATATTATTCAAATGTGTTGGCAAGGAGTGAAATATTTCAGAGCAACAATTTAAAGTAGAACAAAAATGTATGTAAACAGGATAGAATTAGTCAGAGCTGTCGACAGCTTTTTAGAGTAAATGAGTCCGTAAGTGCTTTTCTGCCTTTTGGTAATGGCATCGGTAAGTGGTCTTTTCATGGCGCGTTAAGATCTACTGAGTGTTGGAATTATCCACAAATGAAAGAGGTGTTTACTGCACATGTTAGCCACCTGGAGCTCATGACTGTGACACACAGCAGAACTTTCCTAAGAGACAACACGTTGTTTGTGTGAACTAGTGTTGTCCCGATACCAACATTTAGGTACTGGTACCAAAATGTATTTTCGATACTTTACTAAATACAGAAAAGTTGCATAATTGGCTTTGTCTTAACAAAAAAATCTTATGGTACAGGGGTGTCAAACTTAAATACAGAGTGGGCCAAAATTTGAAACGGAACAAAGCCGCGGGTCAAGGTTGAACAAATGAACCTTTTAATAGGGACCCAAACAAGTTTTGCATTAAATATTGAACAAGCAAGGCTTATATAACTTTAGTGACATGCAAAATCCAGTTTCAAATAATAATAATAATAATAATTTAAAAAATATCAATGGCATATCATATAAAATTTAAATAAAAATGTTATGCCTTTTTTTCTATTTGCAATCTTCTAAGGTAAATATCCATTTTTTTCCACAGGCTAATAATACATTTGAAAATAAAATAACAGTAATGAATGAACCAAAAATTCAAGCCTTGAAGTAGCAAGAGAAAATGCATGAATAAAACGTTTGGTCAGTTTGCAATATCATAATAATGCAATTCCAATTCCAAAACCAAACCCGACTCAGCAACATTCAGAATAGCAATAAACAGAACAATTGAGAGGACACACAAACATGACACAAAACAATCCAAAAGCAGTCAAAAAATTATATTATCATCAATAGTATCACTATTAATAACAATTCCAAAATAGCAGCAATTATAAAATCCCTCATTGACGGATGAGGAGATGCTGCTCTGTTATTGATTGAAGTAAAGTCTGAATGTCATTAAAACGGTTAGCTCCATCTTTTGACTCCCGTCCTTGCACGCTACACCGCTACAACAAAGATGATGGAATAAAGACGCTGTCGAAGGTGGGCCACGTAAATAAGACCGCCCACAAAACGGCGCATCCGGATGCAACTGTCAGAAAGCGGCTTGAAGATGATCTGTAAAACATTTTGCAACATTTTGACCAAAGAACCACCATTACGTGTTATGTAGACCACAAGGAAATGTTTTCAGTTTGAAAAAAAAAAAATAAAAAATTTGAGATGTCTGATAATGGCTTTTTTGCCAATATCCGATCTTCCGATATTGTCCAACTCTTAATTACCGATTCTGATATCAACCGATACCAATATATAAAGTTGTGGATTTAACACATTATCATGCGTAATTTTGTTGTGATGCCCCGCTGGATGCATTAAACAATGTAACAAGGTTTTCCAAAATAAATCAACTCAAGTTATGGAAAAAAAATGCCAACATGACACCGCCATATTTATTATTGAAGTCACAAAGTGCATTATTTTTTTTTTAACATGCCTCAAAACAGCAGCTAGGAATTTGGGACCTGCTCTCCCTGAGAGAGCATAAGGAGGTTGAGGTGGGCGGGGTTGAGGTCTGGGGAGGGTGTAGGTTGTAGCCGAGGGTGTATATTGTATCATCCCGGAAGAGTTCGTGCTGCAAGGGGTTCTGGGTATTGGTTCTGTTGTGTTACGGTGCGGATGTTCACCCGAAATGTGTTTGTCATTCTTGTTTGGTGTGGGTTCACAGTGTGACGCATATTTGTAACAGTGCTAAAGTTGTTTATATGGCCACCCTCAGTGTGACCTGTATGGCTGTTGACCAAGTATGCGTTGCATTCACTTGTGCGTGTGTTTGTGTGTGTGTGTAAAAGCCACAAATATTATGTGGCCGGTGTTAGTATGGAGGAAAAGCGGACGTGACGACAGGTTGTAGAGAACGCTAAAGGCAGTGCCTTAAATGCACGCCCCCAATATAGTTGTCTGGGTGGAAATCGGTAGAAATTCGGGAGAATGGTTGCCCCGGGAGATTTTCGGGAGGGGCACTGAACTTCGGGTGTCTACCGGGAAAATTAGGAGGGTTGGCAAGTATGAGTATTAGCGGTGAATGCGGTGTTACAGCGGCGACGACGCTGTATAACACCGGCGGGCCGGCTCTAATGTTAATTTGATATTGCCTCAAGGGCCAAATTAAATTACACGGCGGGCCAGATTTGGCCCGCGGGCCAGAGTTTGACACCCATGCTTTATAGTGACAAGCAAAATCGAGTTTCAAGTTATAATAATAATAATTAAAAAATCTCAATGGCATATCAAATAAAATTTAAATAAAAATTGGGGGTGGTCGGGGTTTGGTGGTAGCGTCCCGGAAGAGCTAGTGCTGCAAGGGGTTCTGGGTATTTCTTCTGTTGTGTTTATGTTCCGTTACGGTGCGGATGTTCTCCCAAAATGTGTTTGTCATTCTTGTTTGGTGTGGGTTCACAGTGTGGCACATATTTGTAACGGTGTTAAAGTTGTTTACACGGCCACCCTCAGTGTGACCTGTATGGTTGTTGACCAAGTATGCCTTGCATTCACTTGTGTGTGTTAAAGCTGCATGTATTATGTGACTGTGCTGGCATGTTGTTTGTATGGCAGAAAAGCGGACATGACGGCAGGCTGTAGAGGACGCTAAAGACAGTGCCTTCAAGACACACCCCCGATATTGTTGTCCGGGTGAACTTTAACTCCTCCCACTGGCTCTTTCCTATGTACCGATCAATCTGACTAGGATTTAAACCCAGTCCTCTTTGATTGGGAGATACCTGTTTTGACCACTCAGCCATCCTTGGTCTTGTTAAAGGGAGATTTCGGGCCCAGTAAACTATGATATAAAAGCTTTCCTAGTTACCGATTGATCTGACTGGGATTTGAACCCAGTCCTTTCTGATTGGGAGCGAGCTGTTTAACCATTTTCGGGAGCGGTACTGAACTTCGGGAGTCTCCCGGGAAAATCGTGAGGGTTGGCGAGTATAAAGTATCAGCGGTGAATGCGGTGTTACAGAGGCATTGCCGCTGAATAATACCGGCGGGCCAGCTCTAATCTTAATTTGATATTACTTCAAGGGCCAAATGAAATTACACGGCGGGCCAAATTTGGCCAGCGGGCCAGAATTTGACACCCGTATTATGGTACATTAAACATATGTTTATTATTGCAAATTTGTCCTCAAATAAAGTAGTGAACATACAAACCCTGTTTCTATATGAGTTGGGAAATTGTGTTAGATGTAAATATAAACAGAATACAATGATTTGCAAATTCTTTTCAACCCGTATTCAATTGAATGCACTACAAAAACAAGATATTTGATGTTCAAACTCATAAACTTTTTTTTTTTTGCAAATAATAATTAACTTAAAATTACATGGCTGCAACACGTGCCAAAGTAGTTGGGAAAGGGCATGTTCACCACTGTGTTGCATCACCTTTTCTTTTAACAAGACTCAATAAATGTTTGGGAACCGAGGAAACTAATTGTTGAAGCTTTGAAACTGGAATTCTTTCCCATTCTTGTTTTATGTAGAGCTTCAGTCGTTCAACAGTCCGGGGTCTCCGCTGTCGTATTTTACGCTTCATAATGCGCCACACATTTTCCATGGGAGACAGGTCTGGACTACAGGCGGGCCAGGGAAGTACCCGCACTCTTTTTTTACGAAGCCACGCTGTTGTAACATGTGCCGAATGTGGCTTGGCATTGTCTTGCTGCAATAAGCAGGGGCGTCCATGAAAAAGACGGCGCTTAGATGGCAGCATATGTTGTTCCAAAAGCTGTATGTACCTTTCAGCATTAATGGTGTCTTGACAGATGTTTAAGTTACCCATGCCTTGGGCACTAATGCACCCCCATACCATCACCGATGCTGGCTTTTCAACTTTGCGTCAATAACAGTCTGGGTGGTTCGCTTGCCCTTTGGTCCGGATGACACAATGTCAAATATTTCCAAAAACAATTTGAAATGTGGACTCGTCAGACCACAGAACACTTTTTCACTTTGCATCAGTCCATCTTAGATGATCTCAGGCCCAGAGAAGCCGGCGGCGTTTCTGGATGTTGTTGATAAATGGCTTTTGCTTTGCATAGTGGAGCTTTAACATGCACTTACAGATGTAGCGACAAACTGTATTCAGTGACAGTGGTTTTCTGAAGGTTTCCTAAGCCCATGTGGTGATATCCTTTAGAGATTGATGTCGGTTTTTGATACAGTGCCGTCTGAGGGACCGAAGGTCCCGGTCATTCAATGTTGGTTTCCATGCCGCTTACGTGGAGTGATTTCGCCAGATTCTCTGAACCTTTTGATGATATTATGGACCGTAGATGTTGAAATCTCAAAATTTCTTGCAATTGCACTTTGAGAAACATTGTTCTTAAGCTATTTGACTATTTGTTCACGCAGTTGTGGACAAAGGGGTGAAAGACTGAGCATTTTTTGGGAAGCTGTTTTTATACCCAATCATGGCACCCACCTGTTCCCAATTAGCCTGCACACCTGTGGGATGTTCTAAATAAGTGTTTGATGAGCGTCCCTCAACTTTATCAGTATTTTTTGCAACCACTCCCAAATTATTTATATAAAGTTAATGATTATTTGCAAAAAAAAATATCAGGTTGAACATCAAATATGTTGTGTTTGTTGCATACTCCACTGAATATGGGTTGAAAAGGATTTGCAAATCATTGTATTCCGTTTATATTTGCATCTAACACAATTTCCCAACTCATATGGAAACGGGGTTTGTACTAGACAACTTGCCTTTTATTAGTAAGTAATCAAACAAAGGTTCCTAATTTTGCTGCTGACATATGCAGAAACATATTGTTTCATTTTCCATGTACATTCTGGTTGTCTCATTCACATAAAAAAATTTAAAATCCCATTCGTTTTTTTTTTTAAGGCAGTGTTTCTGGATGTTGTTGATAAATGGCTTTTGCTTTGCATAGTAGAGCTTTAACTTGCACTTAAAGATGTAGCGACGAATTGTATTCAGTGACAGTGGTTTTCTGAAGTTTTCCTAAGCCCATGTCAAAATAATTGCCCAGACCTGCCCGCCGAGGACTACCTCAACATGTCAGACTATACACCGTAGGAGGATACAAAAAGCCCTGCTCACCACCAAGTGAGAGATGTTGAATGTAAACAGAGGTGGTCGGGTCGATTCAAATACCGACAGTACCGATCATCAGGTATCACCATGGGAGACCAAGCTTTTTGCGGACTCTTTTGAAAGAAGCCTGAAAACCTTTTTATTCAGTAAGGCATATGATTGCAAATTACTAATATGATTTCCAACTGTGTCTTTTTGGTTTTATTGATTATGTTTTTTCTCCTCATCCCTGGTTATAACCCTCTTTTAAATGTTTTAACATTGTAGATATTGTTTGATAACATTGTTTTATGTACAAACTATTATTATGTATCGTAACAGTACATGGTTGCTACAGCAGTAATTAGACTGAGATTTTTTTTGCACCTTCTAATACAATTAAAGATTTGTTTGAATTAAGCACCTTTATTACTGTTATAATGTGACAAAAAAAAGCATTTTAGGTGAACATAATATAAAGAAGTCATCATACGTGTAACATTTTAATGGATCGAGGTCCTTAAATACTCTTTACGCCCGGAACAAGTCCACACACACAGAGGAAAGAACAAGCAGAAAGATATTTGTGGCCCTGTCCAGACCTATTCCTTATTCATTAAATGCACCCACCATGCTTAGAAACCAAGTGTTTGTTTTTGTAGAACATACAGAGGAATCCCCCCAGGTATCGGTTACATAACAGTGTTTGGACAGGGAAGGTTTCATCATCCTTTGACTAGAAACTCCAAAATGAGAACTAATATGTTCAATATCATTTAAGTACATTTACGTAGAAAAAAAAATTATATATATATATATATATATATATATATATATATATATATATATATATATATATATATATATATATATATATACATGCAGGTTAGTGATGATTAAGGCAGTACAAGTGTCTAAGTCTAGGTCTTAGTTTTTTCTCTGCATTTGTCTTTGTTTCCTGTCCTTCGTTCCTGTCAGCACCCTTATTTTGGTTCTGTTTCCTGTTTGTCTCCCTAAGTGCTTTGTCCCCTCAGCTGTGGCTGATTGGCACCTGGCCACACCTGGTGTCAATCAGCCAGCCTCTATTTAGACCTGTTTTCTCCTCCAGTCAGGGCTGGATTATTGTCGTTACCTCTTGTCGCTAATACCTGTCGTGTATATATATATATATATATATATATATATTTGTGACCAAAATATCACAGTTATTATTATTACAATTACCTAATGTGCTAAAAAGGTTGTACACCATTAAATATCTTAGTTGTTTTTTTGACAGTAGTTTGTTTATGCAAATTCATTGGGGTATGTTTTTATTCTAATGGTAACTATGTATGTATTGATGTTAGCATATAATCTAGTGAGCAATTTGCGGGCCAACTTGCTTCCCCAGGAAATGAGAAGTTTTGCCATCCATTAATCAAAGTACGGTTATCAATTCAGGTATTATCCATCCATCCATTTTTTACCGCTTATTCCCTTTTGGGGCCGCGGGGGGCACTGGCGCCTATCTCAGCTACAATCGGGCGGAAGGCGGTGTACACCCTGGACAAGTCGCCACCTTATTGCAGGGCCAAAACAGATAGACAGACAACATTCACACTCACATTCACACACTAGGGCCAATTTAGTGTTGCCAATCAACCTATCCCCAGGTGCATGTCTTTGGAAGTGGGAGGAAGCCGGAGTACCCGGAGGGAACCCACGCATTCACGGGGAGAACATGCAAACTCCACACAGAAAGATCCCGAGCCTGGATTTGAACCCAGGACTGCAGGAACTTCTTATTGTGAGGCAGATGCACTAACCCCTCTGCCACCGTGAAGCCCAATTCAGGTATTATGTGTATTGAAATTTAAAATGGTAATAGTAATCAACAGAGTTTAAGAACTATTTATTATTATTGCAATGGGTTGTCAAACTACATTTTTTAACCCAAAACAACATGAAAAAAAAAACCATGGGCTAGTTTATGTTTACAATTAATGGTTTAAAAAATGTATACTGTGTATATATATATATATATATATATATATATATATATATATATATATATATATATATATATATATATATATATATATATACACACACACACACAGAGGCTATATCATCCCTACAGGTCAGTTTCACAGGTTTCCCTGCTCTTCAGGGGAATTTATATCAATTCCAGGTAAAGAGCCTTCTACTTTTGTTTGTGAAACCCTCTAATCTGTTATTGAACAGTTTTTCAATGATCCAATAAATTAAGAAAATTGTGGATGTAAAGAAACAGGTCTGTAATTTGCAAATTGGTGTTTGTCCCCAATCTTATGAATTGGTGCAACTTTAGTTATTTTCATTTTGTTTGGGAATTCGAAATGATATATATTAACGGTCCTGAGATCTCCTCAATAACTTTTTTTTATCGTTTCCATAGCAATTCCATTACAATCGATTGAAGTCTTAGATTTGCATTTTTTCACGATTTTAACTACTTCCTAACATGGAGTGGGGCTTTCTATAGTATCAGTCAATCAATGTCAATCAATGTTTATTTATACAGCCCTAAATCACATGTGTCTAAAAGGGCTGCACAAACCACAACGACATCGTCGGTTCAGTTCCCACATTAGGGCAAGGAAAAACTCACAATCCAGTGGGCTGTCAATGAAAATGACTATGACAAACCGTGGAGAAGACCGCAGATGTGGGTAACCCCCCTCCCCCGCTCTGGGGGAGACCGGATGAAATGGACGTCGAGTGGGTCTAGTGTAATAGTGAGAGTCCAGTGCATAGTGGTTCAAACATAATAGTGAGAGTCCAGTCCATAGTGGGCCCAGCAGGAGACCTTCCCGAGTGGAGACGGGTCAGCAGCGCAGAGATGTCCCCAACCGATGCCCAGGCGAGCGGTCCACCCCGGGTCCCGACTCTGGACACCCAGCACTTCATCCATGGCCAACGGGCCTGTGCCCCCCCCCCCGCCCCCCCTGCCTCCACAAGGGAGAGAGGGGCCGAGCAGAAAAGAAAAGAAACGGCAGATCAACTGGTCTAAAAAGGGGGTCTATCTAAAGCAGTGGTTCTTAACCTTGTTGGAGGTACCGAACCCCACTAGTTTCATATGCGCATTCACCGAACCCTTCTTTAGTGCAAAAAAATAAAATAAAAAATCTTAATTCAATCTTGATTCATAAATATTGATCATGAAATGATGTTATTAGATTAACGACATCCTAATAAATATATATTTTACGAACAAAAAGTTACAGGAATGTACAGATGATCCCATGTTTACATCTCATTGTGCAACATGTGAATGTTTTAGTGGGAACTAAATGCGATATCAGAAAGGGGTGCAAATTATTTCCAAAGCAGGACCCCCACCCAAACAGACACTACAAGTACACAGCTAATGAAAAACAAAATGTTGTATTAGAAAAATATCCCATGGAAATGACTGCTGTCATTTGATTATAATAATAAAACATGCAACTTGGTATTTAGTCAGGTTTGGGACAGGTGTGCTGCTGGTGTGGCCACAGTGTGCACATCTGACGTCACTTATATGTCCTCCAATGAATGCTCAAGTAGTATTTGCGTTTGCTCACGCATATGGAAAATTAGAGGTAACATTGTTTGGGGGTATCCGCCTGCAGGAGGAAAGGTCACCGCCTCTGTCCATGGTGCTGAGGATGAGCACCATCGGATGGGGGTGGGACATGTGCTGACGACGAGACACAGTTGACAGTGAGCGGCCGAGAGCAGGGGGGAGAGAGGATACGGACATGACTGAAAAGTCACGTTCTGCGGGAGAAAGACTTTGAGAAAATCTATGAGCATTAAAAATGTTGTTAAAAACTGTACCCTTGGCTCCTGTGAAGTGTATGTCAGTGGGACCGGTAGGAAGCAACGCCCACACCATAATAGATTAGATTAGATTAGATTAGATTGTACTTTATTTATTCCGTCAGGAGAGTTCCTTTAGGAAAATAAAGTTTTCAGCACAATCCCATTCAAGATCAGACAAACATTACAGGGAGACAGAACATGTTCACTGATGGGTCTGCCGGCTTCCAGCACCCCTTACAAAAAAGATGAGATACAGGGAAACAAGGGGGGGGGGGGGGGGGGGGGGGGGGGGGGGGGGGGGATAGGAGAAAAAGATAGAAGATTGAAATAAAATAAAAAAATCGGTCTTAGCCTGGGCCCTGGAGAGGGGGTGCAGACTGAGGCCAAGGGAAAACAACAACTCATAGCCATAGAACACATCCCTCTTACATGTGTGTAAGAGGGAACCATCAAACATCAAAGAACACAGAGGACATTAAAGACATTAAAGCAGCAGATACAACCAGACACTTCTACATTTAGCTATGAATAAAAAGTAAAATAAACATATCCACTGTGGTGGCCTCTGCGGTGTTCCACGCCATCATCCGCTGGGCTGGAGGGAGCATGGCCAGAGACAGGAGCAGACACAACAAAGCAACCAAACCAGCCGACTCCATTCTCGGCCAATATCCAGTCCGCATGAATGAACGAGGATACGTCCAAGGTGACTGAGGTGTCCAACACCTGCTCACCAAGCCAAGACACCGCGAAGTCTCTCCGTCCCAGCGCTCAGTGCTAGCTCCGCAGCCCTGTCCCCTCATCCGCATCTCCTTCAGTCCCTCCAAACCGACTCTGGTGTAGCAGAGACCCTGCAGCTGGTCTCCATGGCCAAAAGACTCCCGGGAGGCAGATCCAGAAGTCCGCAAAAAAAACACCACAGAGGTCACTGAAGTGCCACACCTTGTCACACAGTCCCAAAAGGTCCCGGACCAAAAGGCAAGAAAATATAATAACACATGAAAACAAGAGGGAAACACAAAAGGATGACACAAGAGCACAGAGCTCCTGCCAACAGCAGCCACTACAGCAGCGCCATCTTGGGAAAAAATATATGCGGATAGGGAGAAGTTTTTATTTACACGATGAGACGGGTGTGTCCCGAGCCCCTGAGGCCGACTCGCCAAACCCCTAGGGTTCGTTCGAACCCAGGTTAAGAACCACTGATCTAAAGGCTAGAGTATACAAATGAGTTTTAAGATGGGACTTAAATGCTTCTACTATATACTATACAGTAATAAGGTTTTTGGCGGTATTTGCGGCCCACACCAGGCGACATACAAGACAGGACAGGAAATAACCAAAATATTAGTGAGAACAAAAAAATGCAGAGCATGACATAGAACCTAAAAATAAATGCCTGTTGCCTGGTTTCCGAGCAGCGTCTGCACCAATAATGTGTGCAAGTTGACGGCCAGATCGTGGTGATTATATTCAGCTGTGGTCCTATTGGTCTTATTCCATCTGTTGTGTCGTTTTCATCAACTTCTCTCGCTAATAGCAACCGGACAACTTGTGAAATGAATGAAATAGACTCAAACACCTACTTCACCTTTTGTCCCCGGTTTGACTAGACCAGGGGTCAGCAACCTTTACCACTCAAAGAGCCATTTCAACCCGTTTCACAAAATGAGGAAGACAATGGGAGCCACAACTATTCTCAACAATATCTGCTGGTGGTCACCCAGATGACAAGAATAAGGGCATGCTATGAAGCCATTGCCTTAAACACCTTCTACCACATGTTCAAACTGCTTGCCAGCCCATCAACATGTTGTGAGAGGCTTCCGTAGATTCACGCACACGACTGGAAGGCATACTGGGTGACACAGAGTACACTGACGGTTGTGATATAAACAACTTTAACACTCCTACTAATATGCGCCACATTGTGAACCCACACAAAAGAAGAATGACAAACACATTTCGGGAGAAAATCCTCACAGTAACACAACATAAACGCAACACAACAAATACCCAGAATCCTTTGCATCTATGACGATTCCTGACTATGTTATACACCACGCGAGCACCAAACCCCGCCCACCTCAACCACGCAGGGAGGGGGGAGGGGTTTGGTGCTCACACGCACACACCTGTCTGCTGTTACGGCCTGCAACACAGTGCATTGGAACGCTGACACATCAATTTGGTGATCAATAGCATATTTGCGTTGCAGTCTTGATTATGTTGCTGCGGGATTGCCCAAAAAAACCAAACCTGTAATTACTATTTCAAAATCTTACAAATCCTACTTCAGTCTGTTTACTAAAAAACCCCAAACCAGTGAATTTGGCACGTTAGGTAAAAGGTAAATAAAAGCAGAATACAATGTGTCATGTCTTTGTGATCATGTCAGTTTAATTATGTTCTGTTTTGTTTTTGACTCCAGTAGTTCCTGTTTTTGCGCACTCTTGTTTGTTTTGTCACCATGGCTACCAATTAATTTTCACCGGTCTTGTCACGCACCTGGTTCATTTGGACCAGTGGTTCTTAACCTGGGTTCGATTGAACCCTAAGGGTTCGGTGAGTCGGCCTCAGGGGTTCGGCGACACACCCAACTCATCGTGTAAATAAAAACTTCTCCCTATCGGCTTATTATAGAAACCCCCAAACAATGTTACCTCTAATATTCCATCTGATTTGCAGATGTGTAATTTGTTGTGAGTTCATGTGTTGGTTTTGTTCTTTTAACAAGGGGATGTTCATGCACAGTTAATTTTATGCACCAATAAAAAAAAAACCTTTGTCTTGAATTTGAAATTATTATTATTTTTTTTATTTTATACTAAAAAAGGGTTCGGTGAATGCGCATATGAAATTTGTGTGGTTCTGTACCTCCAATAAGGTTAAGAACCACTGATTTGGAATCACGCACCTGTAAATCACCACATCATTTAAGCCTGTAGTTGCCAGGCAGTCTGCCTGACGACTCACCCTCTACCACCCTCGTAATAATCCATGCTGATGAACCATGCCGCCTTTTTCATACACTTCTCTCAGTCCAAGTAAGTTTTCTTAATTCACGCCATAGTTTCCAAGTTTTGTTTTATGACCATAGTTTTGCCTTGGTGCAAGTTTTTGTTTTCATGGCCAAGTTTTTGTACCTCCTCTGTGAGCGCGTTTCGTTTGTGCCTTTTTTGAGTTATTAATTAAAAGATGTCCTTACCTTCACGCTTTGCACTACGGGAAAATAAACCACACCACAATCCACGTCATGACAGATTTGCAAATTCTTTTCGACTTATATTCTATTGAATAGACTGCAAAGACAAGATATGTTTAGCAAATAATCATTAACTTAGAATTGAATGGCAACAACACATTGCAAAAAAGTTGGCAGAGAAGCATTTTTACCACTGTGTTACATGGCCTTTCCTTTTAACAACACTCAGTAGACGTTTGGGAACTGAGGAGAGCAATTTTTGAAGCTTTTCAGGTTGAATCCTTTCCCATTCTTGCTTGATGTACAGCTTACGTTGTTCAACAGTCCGGGGTCCCCCTAAATGTATTTTATACTTCATATTGCGCCACACATTTTAAATGGGAGACAGGTCTGGACTACAGGCAGGCCAGTCTAGTACCCGCACTCTTTTACTATGAAGCCACACTGTTGTTGTCATGTTTTGTGGTCACGTTCTGTTTGGTTTTTGGCTCATTGGGCACTCTTGTTTGTTTTTGTCACCATGACTACCAATTAGTTTTCACCTGTCACGTCACACACCTGGTTCAATTGGACTCATGCACCTGTTAATCGCCACAGCATTATTTAAGCCTGTAGTTGCCAGGCAGTCAGCCTGGCGACATCACAGTAAGAGTTTTCGTTTTGGTTGTTCATAGTTCTGCCATTGTGCGAATTTTTGTTTTCAGAGCCAAGTTTTTGTACCTCCTCTGTGTGCGCCTTTCGTTTGTACCTTTTTTTTGAGTTAAGATTAAAAGATGTCGTTACCTTCACATCGTGTCCGGTCCTGTCGATTTGCACCACGGGAAACAGACCACACCGCAGTCCACGCCTTGACAGTTGTAACACATGCAGAATGTGACTTGGCATTATTTTACCCAAAAATCTTCGGGTACATTAAACATCTGTTTATTATTGCAATCGGACAACAATTTCGTCCTTAAATAAAATAGTGAACATACATGACAACTTGTCGCAGCTACAAAAAGGTTGGGGACCACTGTGATACATCACTAAGCTTTAGAACTTTGTTGTGAAAATCTCGTTCCACGTCTGTGGAAACGCTCCCCACCCACACTGTTGGTGCCTTTTCTGAGCTGCTGTGACTTACATTACCATAGTAACTAATTAGATGACCATAGTAACTAATTAGATGACCATAGTAACTAATTAGATTACCATATATGGTAACCAGTTACTATATACATATATATATACATATGTCCATCCATCCATTTTCTACCGCTTATTCCCTTTCGGGGTCGCGGGGGGCGCTGCCGCCTATCTCAGCTACAATCGGGCGGAAGGCGGGTACACCCTGGACAAGTCGCCACCTCATCGCAGGGCTAACACAGATAGACAGACAACATTCACACTCACATTCACACACTAGGGCCAATTTTAGTGTTGCCAATCAACCTATCCCCAGGTGCATGTCTTTGGAAGTGGGAGGAAGCCGGAGTACCCGGAGGGAACCCACGCATTCACGGGGAGAACATGCAAACTCCACACAGAAAGATCCCGAGCCTGGATTTGAACCCAGGACTGCAGGACCTTCGTATTGTGCGGCAGACACACTAACCCCTCTGCCTGTTGCGATCTGTGGCTCAGATCTTCACGTGTTTGTTTTTTCATTCTCTGTCTGACCCGTTTATTTCCTGTTTTTATCCATCACTATGGTTACACATCAGTCCACCTGCTAGTCTCGCCCCGCACACCTGCTAATAATTATCACCCTCCTATTTAAGCTCACCTTTTCTGTTCACTCATTCTCGGATCCTAATTTGCCCACGCGCATCAGTGACGACTCTCATCATTCGTATGTATTTTCTCGCTAGCTCTCACGCCAAGCCACTTTATTGTCTAGCTTTCATGCTAAATGTTTTGTTTACTCTTTTGTGTCCTCGTACCAAGTTTTAGTTTTCCTTGTTTTATCCTAGCTTTCACGCTAGCGTCTTTTGTTTACTTTTTCTCTTTACACCAGTATTTTTGTTCATAGACTTTTGTTATTAAATACCCTTTATCTTACCTATGCTGTGTTCTGCTTCGACGCATCCACGGGAAAACCACACCGGCATTACCATGCCGAAGAAGAGTCTTCACAGTAGGATCCGAGCATTAAAAAGTTTTTCCGCGTCTGGCAACCACGAGGAGACCTTCGACGAAGGCACATGGAGGGTATTCCGAGCGATGGAGGCTGAAACTCTCCGATGCAATCCAGACGAAAGCATGATGTGGGACCTGGAGGGAAAACTGGTTCCGATCGATGCTTCCGGGAGCGGTGAGTTTCCCTCCCGCAGCGCTCGCGCTCGTCCGCGTAGGCGGAAGCCGCGAAGTATGGCTTCGTCGGGCGACAGTGACTTGCCCACTCCATGTCTCCCTCCTCACGAACACAGCAACCTACAGTCAGCACACAAAACCCCTACACCATTGTTTGGGGACCCAATAACACACTTTGCTAACAGTTTTACCGACTGGGCAAATTCCCAACTTGTGTCCCGCGCAGATGACGTCATTTCGTCGACGCCCCCCGGTAACGCAAACCCGTCTTCCGATGATGACGTCATCAACAAGGAATTTTTTGGGGAAGATTCGTTTTCTCAGCCATTTTCAAATGACAATAACATTAATAATAAGATACAAAAGTATCAGGATATTTTTTCTTATTATTCTAGTCAACCTCAGTCACCTAGTTTTTCTTCTAAACCACCGTTTAAACCTCATTCTCTGCCCAAGTCCAAGGTTTTTTCTCCCTTTTCAAAGGGACACTCTGGACAATATAGAGGGGAGGGGTCTGCCCGCCTCCAAACCTCCCACCACCCTCCCTTATGGTCAGTCCCTGACCACAGGGAACGGGTCTGGGATTCCCGTCTGGAGGGGGGGGCTACGGCCTATAGCTGTGTTGCGGAGGTAGGGCAGACGCTACCTCTTCTTAAAACTGCTAAACAAAAACCTCCATGTAGGCCACCTTTACCTGTTTTTCGGCCCGCTAAACGCTTAGCTCCTCCTAGTAGACCTCCTCCACCTGTGTTTCCCCCGGCCAAGTCTCAAGGGCCTTGTAGACCTCCTCCACCTGTTTTTCCCCCGGCCAAATCTCAACGGCCTTGTAGACCTCCTCCACCTGTGTTTCCCCCAGCCAAGTCTCTAGGGCCAAGTAGACCACCACCGGTGTTTACCCCTGTTATACCACTACGGCCTCTTAGACCTCCACCGGTGTTCTCCCCGGTCAAGTCACGCCCTCTTAGACCTCCTCCACCTGTGTTCCGTCTGTGCCCTAGTTCTAGTTTTAGTCACAGTCTCTCTCAGAGTTCGAGTCCCAGCCTTCTTCGTAGCCCATGCTCTAGTCCTACTCGTAGACCGACTTGTAGACTGAGTCGTAGTCCAAGTCCTGGTCCGAGTTTCCGTTCTGATTCTAGTTGTAGTCCTAGTCTTTCTCGTAGTCGTCGTAGTCCTAGTTCCACTCGTAGACTGATCCGTAGTCCGAGTCCGGTCCCGAGTCTTGTTTCTTGCCTTTGTAATATTAGTACTGATTCCCCTCGTGGTCTTAGTCCGAACCCTAGTCCTTACCCAAGTTCTTGTCCGAGCCCCAGTGTTACTGTAAGTCCTAGTCTTTGTCCTAGTCCTTGCCCGAGCACCAGTTTGATTGTTAGTCCCAGTCCTTGCCCAAGCCCTAGTTTGACCGTTTGTCCTAGTTCTTGCCCAAGCCCTGGTATGACTGTAAGTCCTGGTCGTTGCCCAAGCCCTTCTCAAAGCACTAGTGTGATTGTAAGTCCTGGTCCTCTCTCAAGTCCTTGCCCGAGTCCTAGTGTTTGTCTTATCACTCATCATAGTCCTAGTCCTGCTCACAGCCAGTCCCCTAGTTCTCCTCGGCAGACCCCTGTGCCTGCTCCTCGGCTGAGGCCGACTCCTGCTCCTCGGCTGAAGCCGACTCCTGCTCCTCGGCTGAAGCCGACTCCTGCTCCTCGGCTGAAGCCGACACCTGCTCCTCGGCTGAAGCCGACACCTGCTCCTCGGCTGAAGCCGACACCTGCTCCTCGGCTGAAGCCGACACCTGCTCCTCGGCTGAAGCCGACACCTGCTCCCAGTCTGGTTCTCACACCAGCACATGACTCTGACCTGGTTTTCACGCCAGAAAATGTTTCTAGCCTTGTTCTCACGCCAGTTTCAGACTCTAAACTGGTTCTCACGCCAGCACAAACTCCAAGGCTGGAGCCCACTCCGGTACCAGCACCACGACAGGTACCGGTGCCAGCTCCGTGCCGCCAAGCACCGGTGCCAGCTCCGCGCCGCCAAGCACCGCCGACGACGGGGCTGGAGCCCACACCAGCGTCGACGACGGGGCTGGAGCCCACACCAGCGTCGACGACGGGGCTGGAGCCCACACCAGCGTCGACGACGGGGCTGGAACCCACACCGACGACTACGCCTGCATTCACGTCGATGACGACTCCTGCGGCTCCCAGGCCGCCTCCGACGACTCCTGCGGCTCCCAGGCCGCCTCCGACGACTCCTGCGGCTCCCAGGCCGCCTCCGACGACTCCTGCGGCTCCCAGGCCGCCTCCGACGACTCCTGCGGCTCCCAGGCCGCCTCCGACGACTCCTGCGGCTCCCAGGCCGCCTCCGACGACTCCTGCGGCTCCCAGGCCGCCTCCGACGCCTTCTTCGGCTGCAGCACCCGCATCATCCTCGCCAGCTGCACTCGGGCCTGCTTTGGCTGCAGTCCCCGCACCCTCGCCTGCTGGGATTTCGGTGCTGAGGCGTCCACCACGTCGACCACGAGCGTGGCCTCTGCGAGGTCATCCTCCTCGCCAGATACTCCCTCCTCCATGTCGGCCACGGATGTGGCCGTGCCCGGGTCGTCCGCCTCGCCGGGCACCTCATCCTGCGAGGCGGCCACTAATGTGGCCTTTTCGAGGTCGCCCGCCAAAACTTTTTCGGCAGCAGCGTTCCACCCGCCGCCGCCACATGATGTGGATTCGGGGACATGCGATCTGGCGACCCTCCACCGTGGCCTCCCTCCGCCCTCCCTTCGTTTGTGAACTTTCTGGTTTTGGGGAGGGGGTTCAAGTTTTTGTTTGTTTTTTAAGACATCTGGTATCTGTCTTTTGTTGGGGGGGAATACTGTTGCGATCTGTGGCTCAGATCTTCACGTGTTTGTTTTTTCATTCTCTGTCTGACCCGTTTATTTCCTGTTTTTATCCATCACTATGGTTACACATCAGTCCACCTGCTAGTCTCGCCCCGCACACCTGCTAATAATTATCACCCTCCTATTTAAGCTCACCTTTTCTGTTCACTCATTCTCGGATCCTAATTTGCCCACGCGCATCAGTGACGACTCTCATCATTCGTATGTATTTTCTCGCTAGCTCTCACGCCAAGCCACTTTATTGTCTAGCTTTCATGCTAAATGTTTTGTTTACTCTTTTGTGTCCTCGTACCAAGTTTTAGTTTTCCTTGTTTTATCCTAGCTTTCACGCTAGCGTCTTTTGTTTACTTTTTCTCTTTACACCAGTATTTTTGTTCATAGACTTTTGTTATTAAATACCCTTTATCTTACCTATGCTGTGTTCTGCTTCGACGCATCCACGGGAAAACCACACCGGCATTACCATGCCGAAGAAGAGTCTTCACACTGCCACCGTGAAGCCCTATATACATATGTATATATGTTATATAGATATGTTATATATATGTTATGATATAGATATATATATATATATATATATATATATATATATATATATATATATATATATATATATATATATACATGTATATATATATGTTATGATATACCAGTTACTATATTAACTGGTATATCATCCATAAGTGCAGATTCCAACCATTGAAATACTTTGCATAGTTCAAAACTTACGGTCATTAGAAAACATGACTGCACATCATAATGGCAGCTACACTTTCCATCTTAAAGATCTTTTAAAAAATTATTTGGGAATGTCCGGCGGGCCAGATTGAAAAGCTCAACGGGCCGCATGTGGCCCCCGGGCCTTAATTAACCCAGCTCTGTTCCAAACACATGCACAGACCACACAAAAAAGCAAAGCCGAGCATATGTGAGCATCTATTTATGTTAAAAAGTGCAAATGGTCTTCAAGGACGTGTTTCTGGGTGCGTGTAAACCGCAGCAGAAGATGGCGTGCAAAAAACCCACCAGGAACAGTTTATCCATGTGGACGAGGAAGCAGACCAAGCTGGTCTGCTTCGTTGTGTTAGAGAAAATGCAGGACCAAGTGACACAACATGTCTAAAAGTTACTTCTCTTTCTTTTCATTCATCTGTTCCCATGTTTTTCTTGTTATTGTGACTTAGGCCCAATCCCAATACACCCCCTTCCCCCGACTTTATAGCCCTATCCCTACATTTTGCGCGTTCCTGTGAATGTCCTACATTAGTCCTGAAATTTCCTTGCTCCTAAATATTGCAAAGTCAAAGTCCTACTGAAACCCACTACTACCGACCACGCAGTCTGATAGTTTATATATCAATGATGAAATATTAACATTTCAACACTAAATTGCAATTTTAAATTTCCCGGGAGTTTCTTCTTGAGAACGTCGCGTAATGATGACGTGTACGCGTGACATCACGGGCTGTTAGGAAATATGAGCGCTGCGCACACACACAGCTAAAAGTCGTCTGCTTTAACCGCATAATTACACAGTATTTTGGACATCTGTGTTGCTGAATCCTTTGCAATTTGTTCAATTGATATTGGAGATGTCGAAGTAAAAAAGATGGAATTGGGAAGCTTTAGCCTTCAGCCACACAAACACACGGTGATTCCTTGTTTAAAATTCATGGAGGTGAAACTTTACTATGGATCACAGCAAAAATGGATCCCAACCGAATGTCCACCAGCAGGTTTCAGTGAGAAACTTGTGGTAAGAAGTCGGCTCTTCCCGGAGACATCAGAGGAGCTTCCGTCATGCTACAGCTGCGTTACTTCCCTTAGAGCAGGGGCGCCCACACTTTTTCTGCAGGTGAGCTACTTTTCAATTGACCAAGTCGAGGAGATCTACCTCATTCCTATTTATAATTTATATTTATTTATTTATGAAAGAGACATTTTTGTTAACAAGTTAATGGTGTTTAATGATAATACAAGCATGTTTAACACACATAGATTCCTTTCTTTCATGAAGACAAGAATATAAGTTGGTGTATTTGATTGTGATGACTTGCATTGATTGGAATCAGACAGTGGTGCTGATAACGTCCGCATTTTCAAATGGAGGAAAAAAAAAGTCCTCCTTTCTGTCCAATACCACATGAAAGTGGTTGGATTTGGCATCTCATTTGTCCAACTTGCATACTCGTTTTTAAACACTTTGTTATGAGAGTAGCATATGTGTGTGGCCCTTTAATGTCTGGCAGCAGGTGAGTGACGTCAGTGACTGTGCGGGTGGGCAAGCAAGTGAGAAAGCGGTCGCTGAGGGCGGGGGAGAAATACATTGGCATCAAACTCCGTAGCTTGCTAGCTTGTGCACGCTAGCTTTCTGAGACTCTTATTTTGTTAGCACAGGCAGGATGAAACAGGTCTTTTATGGTGAAGACAGGAACTGTACTGTCGGTCTTTAGAGTTTTGACAGTAGGTACGGAGTCTCTAGAAATAAAATGTGTTTCTCTGCGTCCGCCCTGTTAGTGATTTTTTTCTTAAATATGAGCTCGCAGCAGCCAGCGTCATCTCACAAGATCCTCGGGTGCCGAGAATGTCAAACAACTGACAAAAGTGAAGTCTTGGTATGATTGACGATTGCTCATTTTTATGTATATTTTTTAATGCCTGGCTTGAGATCGACTGACACACCCTCCAAGATCGACCAGTCGATCGCGATCGACGTAATGCCCACCCCTGCCTTAGAGACTCTGGCGGTCAACACACCTGTGGCCACACCCCTCCGACTTTCAGGTACTATTTAACTCACTAAAACACTAGCAACACAATGGGCAGATAAGGGATTTTACAGAATTATCCTAGTATATGTGTCTAATAACATATGAATTGCTCCCACTGCAATCGCCTTTTTTTCTTCTAGTCCTTCACTCTAAATTTCCTTATCCACGAATCTTTCATCCTCGCTCAAATTAATGTCAAAGTAGAAAGATGGAGTTGGGAAGCTTTAGCCTTTAGCTACACAAACACACGGTGATTCCTTGTTTAAAATTCATGGAGGTGAAACTTTACTATGGATCACAGCGAAAATGGATCCCAACCGAATGTCCACCAGCAGGTTTCAGTGAGAAACTTGTGGTAAGAAGTCGGCTCTTCCCGGAGACATCAGAGGAGCTTCCGTCATGCTACAGCTGCGTTACTTCCCTTAGAGCAGGGGCGCCCACACTTTTTCTGCAGGTGAGCTACTTTTCAATTGACCAAGTCGAGGAGATCTACCTCATTCCTATTTATAATTTATATTTATTTATTTATGAAAGAGACATTTTTGTTAACAAGTTAATGGTGTTTAATGATAATACAAGCATGTTTAACACACATAGATTCCTTTCTTTCATGAAGACAAGAATATAAGTTGGTGTATTTGATTGTGATGACTTGCATTGATTGGAATCAGACAGTGGTGCTGATAACGTCCGCATTTTCAAATGGAGGAAAAAAAAAGTCCTCCTTTCTGTCCAATACCACATGAAAGTGGTTGGATTTGGCATCTCATTTGTCCAACTTGCATACTCGTTTTTAAACACTTTGTTATGAGAGTAGCATATGTGTGTGGCCCTTTAATGTCTGGCAGCAGGTGAGTGACGTCAGTGAGTGTGCGGGTGGGCAAGCAAGTGAGAAAGCGGTCGCTGAGGGCAGGGGAGAAATACATTGGCATCAAACTCCGTAGCTTGCTAGCTTGTGCACGCTAGCTTTCTGAGACTCTTATTTTGTTAGCACAGGCAGGATGAAACAGGTCTTTTATGGTGAAGACAGGAACTGTGCAGTCGGTCTTTAGAGTTTTGACAGTAGGTACGGAGTCTCTAGAAATAAAATGTGTTTCTCTGCGTCCGCCCTGTTAGTGATTTTTTTCTTAAATATGAGCTCGCAGCAGCCAGCGTCATCTCACAAGATCCTCGGGTGCCGAGAATGTCAAACAACTGACAAAAGTGAAGTCTTCGTATGATTGACGATTGCTCATTTTTATGTATATTTTTTAATGCCTGGCTTGAGATCGACTGACACACCCTCCAAGATCGACCAGTCGATCGCGATCGACGTAATGCCCACCCCTGCCTTAGAGACTCTGGCGGTCAACACACCTGTGGCCACACCCCTCCGACTTTCAGGTACTATTTAACTCACTAAAACACTAGCAACACAATGGGCAGATAAGGGATTTTACAGAATTATCCTAGTATATGTGTCTAATAACATATGAATTGCTCCCACTGCAATCGCCTTTTTTTCTTCTAGTCCTTCACTCTAAATTTCCTTATCCACGAATCTTTCATCCTCGCTCAAATTAATGTCAAAGTAGAAAGATGGAGTTGGGAAGCTTTAGCCTTTAGCTACACAAACACACGGTGATTCCTTGTTTAAAATTCATGGAGGTGAAACTTTACTATGGATCACAGCGAAAATGGATCCCAACCGAATGTCCACCAGCAGGTTTCAGTGAGAAACTTGTGGTAAGAAGTCGGCTCTTCCCGGAGACATCAGAGGAGCTTCCGTCATGCTACAGCTGCGTTACTTCCCTTCGAGACTCTGGCGGTCAACACACCCGTGGCCACACTCCTCCGACTTTCAGGTACTATTTAACTCACTAAAACACTAGCAACACAATGGGCAGATAAGGGATTTTCCAGAATTATCTTAGTATATGTGTCTAATAACATCTGAATTGCTCCCACTGCAATCGCTTTTTTTTCCTTCTAGTTCTTCACTCTAAATTTCCTTATCCACGAATCTTTCATCCTCGCTCAAATTAATGTCAAAGTAGAAAGATGGAGTTGGGAAGCTTTAGCCTTTAGCCACACAAACACACGGTGATTCCTTGTTTAAAATTCATGGAGGTGAAACTTTACTATGGATCACAGCGAATATGGATCCAACCGAATGTCGACCAGCAGGTTTCAGTGAGAAACTTGTGGTAAAAGTCGCTTTTTACCGGAGATCAGCTGAGCTTGTGCCGCCCATAAAGCTGGCATCGACTTCCCTGAGACACTGCCGTCAACACACCCGTGGACAAACACTTTCGACTATCAGGTACTGTTAAACTCACTAAAACACTAGCAACACTATAGAAAGATAAGGGATTCCCCTGAATTATCCTAGTAAATGTGTCTAAAAACATCTGAATCCGTTCCATTTCAATCGCGTTTTTCTTTTTTTTTTTTGTAGTCCGTCGCTATCAATATCCTCAAACATGAATCTTTCATCCTCGCTCAAATTAATGGGGGAATTGTCGTTTTCTCGGTCCGAATAGCTGTTTTTGTTGGAGGCTCCCATTAACAACAATGTGAAGATGTGAGGAGCCATCAACATGTGACGTCATCGACTGCGACTTCCGGTAAAGGCAGGGCTTTTCTGTTAGCTACCAAAAGTTGCGAACTTTATCGTGGATGTTCTCTACTAAATCCTTTCAGCAAAAATATGGCAATATCGCGAAATGATCAAGTATGACACATAGAATAGACCTGCTATCCCCGTTTAAATAAGAAAATCTCATTTCAGTAGGCCTTTAACTTTATTATACGAAAAGTGAAGAGTTTGGGAACAACAGCAACTCAGCCACCAAGTGGTAGGCCACGTAAACTGACAGAGGAGGGGGTCAGCGGATGCTAAAGCGGATAGTGCAAAGACTTTCTGCACAATCAGTTGCTACAGAGCTCCAAACTTCATGTGACTTTCCAATTAGCATTAGCCCACGTACAGTACGCAGAGAGCTTCATGGAATGGGTTTCCATGGTCGAGCAGCTGTATCTAAGCCATACATCACCAAGTCCAATGCAAAGCGTGGGATGCAGTGGTGTAAAGCAGTGGTCCCCAACCTTTTTGTATCCGCGGACCGGTCAACGCTTAATAATTTGTCCCGCAGCCTGGGGGGAGGGATCCTTTTTTTTTTTTTCTTTGTCATGAAAAAGGGACGTTTTTGTCATGAAAAAGGGAGGTTTTTGTGGTTGGTGCACTAATTGTAAGTGTATATTGTGTTTTTTATGTTGATTTAATAAAAAAATAAATAAAATAAAAAAAAACATTTTTTATAAATTTTTTTTCTTTGTCATGAAAAAGGGACGTTTTTGTCATGAAAAAGGGAGGTTTTTGTGGTTGGTGCACTAATTGTAAGTGTATATTGTTTTTTTTATGTTGATTTCATAAAAAATAAATACATAAATAAATAAAAAAATATATTTTTTTTATTTATCAAAAAAGGATTAAAACATTTTCTTCTGCGGCCCGGTACCAATCGGGCGGCCCGGTGGTTGGGGACCACTGGTGTAAAGCACTCTAGAGCAGAGGAGACGCCTTTTCTGGACTGGGAATCTGATGGGCCAGTCTGGGTTTGGAGGTTGCCAGGAGAACGTTACATTTCGGACTGCCTTGTGCCGAGTGTGAAATTTAGTGGAGGAGGAATTATGGTCTGGGGTTGGTTTTTCAGGAGTTGGGCTCGGCCCTTTAGTTCCAAGTGAAAGGAACTTTGAATGCTCCCGGATACCAAAACATTTTGGACGATTCCATGGGATGGCACTTCAAGTTCATATGTGAGTAAAGGCAGGTTGCCAAATACTTTTGACAAATAGTGTATAATGTTAACATTTAAATGGGTTGTACTTGTATAGCGCTTTTCTACCTTCAAGGTACTCAAAGCGCTTTGACACTACTTCCACATTTACCCATTCACACACACATTCACACACTGATGGAGGGAGCTGCCATGCAAGGCGCCAATCAGCACCCATCAGGAGCAAGGGTGAAGTGTCTTGCTCAGGACACAACGGACGTGACGAGGTTGGTTCCAGGTGGGATTTGAACCAGTGACCCTCGGGTTGCGCACGGCCACTCTTCCACTGCGCCACGCCGTCCGCCGTCCGTTTAAAATGATTGCCTGAATAAAAATGTACTGTAAGACACGACCTAATAAAATAGTGCATTTTTTTTTTGTTCCTTAGTGAAATATTGCGTAAGATTGGATAGTTTGATACGTTGGAGAACTTCAAGTCATGTTGGAGCAAAGTGGAGGGGGGGGGGGGGGGTGTGGGGGGTGTTCTTTGTTTCTGTGCCGCCTGTTTCACATTAAATATGACCCGTGGAGGTGCAGCCTTGCAGTGTCTGGCTCTACTCAGCACACTGGAGCGAAAAAAAAAAAAGACTACATATGAACAAGAAGTGTTTCTCCTCGGTTAAGTACTGCTGTCTTTGGTGCGGTTCGTTTCACATGGACCACATTTTTTGGGGGGTTCCTGACTTGGATGCATATGTTTTGGGGGGCCAGCAGCTCCTTTGACAGGTGCTCTCTGTAGGGACGTGACGCTCAAGCGGTTTATCCACACTTTTGCAGCAAGCAGCGAGATTGTTGGACACTCCCCAGAGGTCAGGGGCCTCCACTAATGAATAACTGTAATGTCTGAGCTATGAACTTTATAGCGTGTTGATGGTTCGGAACTTTCTTGATGGCCCCATGGGAGTATTTTATGCTCATTCGGACTTTTTAATGATCGCGTGTGCCTCGGTTTCCTTTTTCTTTTCCAGTGGTACCTTAGGGTATGAGTTTAATTGATCCTGTGACGCGAGTCGTACCTTGAAAAACGTGTTTTGTTAAGTGTCGCCCATTAAAATGAGTTAAAATCAATTTAATTACTACGTGCACCCCAAAACATCACGATAGTAAAATGTAACATGTTTTTTAAAACGAAAAAAAAAACATAACAAGAAGATCTTGACTACAAAGGCGAAAAAGCAAATTTTTAGGATTTATGCAGGTCCCAAATACAGATCAGCAGGTACCAGAAGGTATGAAAAGTTAGCTGGGGTGTATATTGTAGCCCGGAAGAGTTAGGTCTGCATGGGATTCTGGGTATTTGTTCGGTGCGAAAGTTCTCCCGAAATGTGTTTTGTCATTCTTGTTTGGTGTGGGTTCACAGTGTGGCGCATATTTGTAACAGGGTTAAAGTTGTATGTGTGATGGGATGTGAATTTAGTTAGTAGTATAATTCAGTGATTGTATGTAGTGGAGTAGGCGCTTGAGTTATATTCCTATGTCATTTTATATTCGCAACTTAAATATGTGTATTGTTAAATGGCAACAGTAGAGCACCGTTATTTGTAATATAGGGAGTTAATTACCATGAATTGATTAACGTGGACCCCGACTTAAACAAGTTTAAAGACTTATTTGGGTGTCACCATTTAGTGGTCAATTGTACGGAATATGTACTGAACTGTGCAATCTACTAATAAAAGTATCAATCAATCAATCAATCAAAAATGTTGTTGTAATTCCAGCATTAAGAGCCATTGTAATACTGGGCGACTCCAGCAGGGGGCGCTTTGCACTGGGAGCTATATTAAGAGGACACGTGACTTCCTCACAGTCATTACAGACGTGTACAGAACGAAGTTGTGTCCTTGTAGATGTTGACACTGGTGTTTTGCGGGTACTATTTAATGAAAATGCCAGTTGGGGACCTGTGAGGCGTCTGTTTCTCAAACTAGACACTCTAATGTACTTATCTACTTGCTCAGTTGTGCAACGCGGCCTCCCGCTTCTTTTTCTACTCTGGTTAGAGCCTGTTTGTGCTGTCCTCCGAAGAGAGTAGTACACACCGTTGTAGGAAAACTTCAATTTCTTAGCAATTTCTCGCACGGAATAGCCTTCATTTCTAAGAACAAGAATAGACTGTCGAGTTTCAGATGAAAGTTCTCTTTTTCTGGCCATTTTGAGCGTTTAATTGACCCCACAAATGTGATGCTCCAGAAACTCAATCTGCTCAAAGGAAGGTCAGTTTTGTAGCTTCTGTAACGAGCTAAACTGTTTTCAGATGTGTGAACATGATTGCACAAGGGTTTTCTAATGATGAATTATCCTTCTGAGCCAATGAGCAAACACATTGTACCTTTAGAACACTGGAATGATAGCTCCTGGAAATGGGCCTCTATACACCTATGTAGATATTGCACCAAAAACCAGACATTTGCAGCCAGAATAGTCATTTACCACATTAGCAATGTATAGAGTGTATTCCTTTAAAGTTAAGACTAGTTTAAAGTTATCTTCATTGAAAAGTACAGCGCTTTTCCTTCAAAAATAACGACATTTCAATGTGACCCCAAACTTTTGAACGGTAGTGTATCTTTGTACTGTTAAAACATGTCTGAAAGAGTATATTGTTATAATCTGTGTCTTCTCAGTCGACAAGGCTTTATACGTATATAACCAAGCTAATGCTAAAGCTAATGCTAACTGCCGATGTCGAGGCGAATGCTAGCTGCATCATCAGTGTTGGATATATACAAAGGTACTGTGTGTAGTTCATTATTAATCTGTGTGTATTTCTGTTTAAATGTGTGTTTTATAGAGTTTCTGGGACTAATTCAGTGTAATTTGTTATGTTAACGAATGATTAATGACTTTTGCTACTCAAACAATATGGGCTTAGTGTATGGGATGAACCTTTGTATTTACTTGAGACATCTTCAAATACTGTGTACATGTATACAAGTTTGATGTTTGATTTAGGGGTGGGCGATATCGCAAATTTGGGTATCGATACCGATCCGATCCGATACAGGCCAGTATTGCCGATACCGATACCGGAAGTGTCGTTATCTGATCGGAGTGGGGTTGGGGGGTTGGGTTGGCTTCGGGGTATCGATACTTTTGAAAAACAAATTTGTACTTTTGCCTTTATGAATTGATTATGATAATAATACAACACAGGACAACGATTTAAGTCAAAAAATAAAATATTTATGACAAAAGTAATATCGATAGCAATAAAGTAATGCAAATAAGGTGCAAACAACTACTGAACCTGGTTTGTCGCCTCAAAACACACAAACACTTAAGGTAAATAACAAAACTCTAGTTATTGAACAAACTTGTAAACATGAACACAAAACCAAAGAACTGAGAAATTCAAATAAAAAAGTAATAATATCAATTACAATAAAGTAAATAGTGCAAATAAGGTGAAAACAAATACTGAACTTGGCTAGTCGCCTCACAACACAAGAACTTAAGTAAAAAAGAAAACACTAGTTATTAAACAGTCGTAAAAATGAACACAAAACAAAAGAACTGAGAAATTCTTATCGTTATTTTAGTGCAATAAAATACTTTACAGTTTACAACCAAGACATTAAGTCGCACTGGAAACGCACACGTGTGTGTGTGTGTGTCCGAGTGAACCTCGGAACGAATTATACTGATGTGTGTGCGCGAACGCACCAAGCGTCATGTTAATTGTATTTATTTTATTTTATTTTGGGTCGAAGATGTATTTTTAAAGTCTTCTTAAATCTCGTTCGCGACCCATCACTAGGGGGGAGGGTGGAGTGGTGAGGAGCGCTGCGCTGGGCTCACATATTTTTTTTAATCGGAGTTTTTCGCTTAATTTGGTGAAGTATCGTTACCATCACGCCGGTATCGATACGATACCGATACTCACCAAGTATCGATACTTGGTGACGTGTACAGAACGAAGTTGTGTCCTTGTGTCTGTATGACTAAAACATCTCCCTTCTCAGGCCGAATTACATTTGTATGGCCACTCTCAGTGTGACCTGTATGGCTGTTGATCAAGTATGTCTTGCAATCTCATACGTGTTCTGAAAAGCCTGATACAATCTAACTGGGCTTGTAACCTGTTTGTTCAGGACGGAGAGGGTGCTAAAGAGAGCGCCATTATGGTACCCCCTGAATAGATAGATAGATAGATAGATAGATAGTACTTTATTGATTCCTTCAGGAGAGTTCCTTTAGGAAAATTACAATTCCAGCAGCAGTGTACAGAGTTGAGATGAATTTAAACAAAAGTAAAAAGTAAATAATGGGGGTTTAAATGGAAACAAAATAGAGAAATATTACAATAAGAATAAAAACTAAAAAGCAACAATGGGAATAACAATATAACAGTAAAATAAGAATATAACAAGACAAAGTAGGCAGTAGTGACCATGTTATGAAAACGTATTGCACTGTTAATGTTTTGCATCCCCTGTCATCCTAGTACCCCCCGCCCCCCGTCCCAGAGAGGAGTTGTACAGTCTAATGGCATGTGGGACAAAGGAGTTTTTGAGTCTATTAGTCCTGCACTTGGGATGAAGCAGTCTAGCACTGAACAGGCTCCTCTGGCTACTGATAACGCTATGCAGAGGGTGACTGGCATCATCCAGGATGCTCACTAGTTTGTCCACAGTCCTCTTCTCTGCCACCGTCACCAGTGTGTCCAGTTTCATTTCGATTGTAGAACCGGCCCGCCTGATCAGTTTCTCAAGTCTGGAGCTGTCCTTCTTAGATGTACTGCCCCCCCCAGCACACTACCATGTAGAACAGAACACTGGCAACCACAGACTGGTAGTACATCCACAGGAGTTTTTTGCAGATGTTGAAGGAGTGCAGTCTCCTGAGGAAGTACAGCCTGCTCTGTCCTTTCTTGTACTGATGGTCCGTGTTAACAGTCCAGTCCAGCTTATTGTCCACCCAAACCCCGAGGTACTTGAATGAGTCCACGGTCTGTATATTGTCGAGTGGGTGAAAATCGACTGGAATTGGAAAGATTGGATGCCCTGAAATTCTGGAGTGTCCCGGGAAAAATGAGGCAAGTATGACGTTATCAAGTGCCGTTCATATAAAACTTGCGGGCCGATCTAACTTTAATTTCCATATCAAGCTGCAGGCCGCAAAAAAAACGTCTCGCATGTTTTGGACCCCTACATTACACAATGTAACAAGGTTTTCCAAAATAAATCAACTCAAGTTATGAAAAAAAAAATGCCATATTTATTATTGAAGTCACAAAGTGCATTATTTTTTTTTAACATACCTCACAACAGCAGCTTGGAATTTGGGAGAAAGCATGAGGAGGTTGAGGTGGGCGGGGTTGAAGTGGAGGGATGGGTTAGTGGGGGGTGTATATTGTAGCGTCCCGGAAGAGTTAGTGCTGCAAGGGGGTTCTGGGTATTTGTTCTGTTGTGTTTATGTTGTGTTTTGGTGCGGATGTTCTCCCGAAATCTGTTTGTCATTCTTGTTTGGTGTGGGCTCACAGTGTGGGGCTTATTTGTAACAGTGTTAAAGTTATTTATACGGCCACCCTCAGTGTGACCTGTATGGCTGTTGACCAAGTATGCTTTGCATTCACTCATGTGTGTGTAAAAGTAGATATTATGTGATTGGGCCGGCACACAAAGGCAGTGCCTTTAAGGTCTATTGGCGCTCTGTACTTCTCCCTACGTCTGTGTACCACTCCGTACAGCGGCGTTTTAGAAAGTCATAAATTATACTTTTCGAAACCGATACCGATAATTTCCGATATTACATTTTGAAGCATTTATCGGACATCTCCAATAAAAATATGACCCCTTTAATGCGCCTTATAATCCGGTGCACCTTTTGTATGAAAATAGACCTGACTAGACCCGCTCATCGGGAGTCCGCTTTATAATCCGGTGCGCCATATAGTCCGGAAAAATACGGTAGTTATTTCTACGTTAGTGTAACCGGTGGTCTTTTCCTCTGCGTTGAGTGGGTTTTATGGACTTTACTGATAATACACAGAATACAATTGTCGTGAATTACTTTTTGCCATCGTCAAGCCCCTCTCCCGTTATCGTAGACCAGGGGTCTCCAAAATGCGGCCATGGGGCCATTTGCGGCCTGCAGCTAATCGTTTAGCGGACCGCTGCACACCCTGCAAAAATTGCAAAATTGATGGTATTGCAAATTTTTTTAAAAACATTAAAAAAAAGTGGAATGAGGTGAAATCTAATGAAACAAAGTGGCGATGTTGACACAAAGCTGCCATGTAAGCAGTTTTTATTTTATTTTTTTTCTATCGCACAAAAAAAAGAACACAAAAATCCATGTTATAATGAATTATTACTTAAAAATTATCACTTTAAAATGTTTTATGTGGAAAAAATATTGCATATGTTGTGTGGTTGCCATATAAAAACATCAACGTTTTGACAAAAGAGCATAAAACAAACAAAATAATTGTTCAAACTTAAAATCGACAGATATATCGGAAGTTGATCTTGAAATGTAAGTGTTAAAAGTTAAAAAAAACTAATAAAAATGCATCACTTTATGAGTGGGGAACCTTTCGGATCTCAAATATATTTAGTAGGATTTTATTTAACTTTTCACTGTGATTACTCAAAAATATCAAATAATTAAAATCAATGGTGTCCTGCATTATTGGTCTTTGAGGGCTTTAATTGCTAAATAAAGGAACTCTCCTGAAGGAATCAATAAAGTACTATCTATCCATCTATCTATCTATCTATCTATCTATCTATCTATCTATCTATCTATCTATCTATCTATCTATCTATCTATCTATCTATCTATCTATCTATCTATCTATCTATCTATCCATCTATCTATCTATCTATCTATCTATCTATCTATCTATCTATCTATCTATCTATCTATCTATCTATCTATCTATCTATCTATCTATCTATCTATCTATCTATCTATCTATCTATCTATCTATCCATCTATCTATCTAGCTATCTATCTATCCATCCATCTATCTATCTATCTATCTATCCATCCATCCATCCATCCATCCATCCATCTATCTATCTATCCATCTAAATACTGCATATTTCAGTTTTACTATAAAAAACAAAGTTGTCTTTGACAGAAAAGGCATAAAAACCTTATTTGTTTTACTTTATATCAACCTCAAGTTGATATAGAGATTTATTGTAAGCATTAAATAAAAATAATAATAATTTAACTTAATTTGTCACATTTTAGTGACTGAGACCCTCTATGCTCCACAGGACCCCTAAGGATTAAAAAAAAAAATCCATATATTTTGTTATGGCCCCCGCATGCTTACATTTTTTCCGTGTGCGGCTCTCTGTGGAAAAAGTTTGGACACCCCTGTCGTAGACAAAAGGGCGGGATTACTTACAAAAGTAAAATAAAAACATACCTGATAATACACAGAATACAAGTGTCGTGAATAACTTTTTACCATCGTCGAGCCTCTACACAAATATAATAATGAACAAGAAAGTGAACTTAAATGCTTAACAAGACAATACATTTTCCGACGTCTCTCATTATCGTAGACAAAAGGGAAGTTGGAAGGCGTGTCCAACGCATATAAAAACACATGTGTCACAGTAATTATTGCAGTAGGAGGGACAATGAGACAATGGCGCCACATTGACAAAACATCAAACAATATTCAGGTGTCCACATCATGTAACTTACATATTTTGTGTAATTATAACAATAACACAACATTACGAAATACATTATTTACAATAGTGGTCCCCAACCTTTTTGTATCCGCAGACCGGTCAACGCTTAATAATTTGTCCCGCGGCCCAGGACAAATTATCTTTTTTTTTTTTTTCTTTTGCATGAAAAATTGACATTTTTGTCATGAAAAAGGGAGGTTCTTGTGGTTGGTGCACTAATTGTAAGTGTATATTGTGTTTTTTATGTTGATTTTTTTTTTTTTTTAATAAAAATTAATAAATAATTCTTCTGCGGCCCGGTGGTTGGGGACCACTGATTTACAAGACATAATTGACCCTGTGACACTAATTCTATGCAACCTGTCCAGACCGCAGATCTGATTTAGAAACAATGGACTGATGTCATTATGAGCCCCGTTCTCCCCGCACTTTCTCGCTTCTTTCTGGACAAATTTTGCTTGTGAGAACCGTTCTCTCTCTCTTCTTTTCTTCACTGCACAATAACGCTGTTTGCAGTAAATGGTGTTCCATTTAAACCCTAACCCTAACCCTAACCCTAACCCTAACCCTAACCCTAACCCTAACCCTAACCCTAACCCTAACCTCTTCTTTGTCCGCCACAGTTGGACACAGTTTTAAAAAGATCACGGTTTAACTCACCAGTTTAAAGGCCTACTGAAATGAGATTTTCTTATTCCAACAGGGATAGCAGGTCCATTCTATGTGTCATACTTGATCATTTCGCGATATTGCCATATTTTTGCTGAAAGGATTTAGTAGCGAACATCCACAATAAAGTTCGCAACTTTTGGTCGCTTATAAAAAAGCCTTGCCTGTACCGGAAGTAGCAGACGATGTGACGTCACGGGTTGTGGAGCTCCTCACATCCTCACATTGTTTACAATCATGGCCACCAGCCGCTAGAGCGATTCGGACCGAGAAAGCGACAATTTCCCCATTAGTTTGAGCGAGGATGAAAGATTCGTGGATGAGGAAATTTAGAGTGAATGAGTAGAAGAAAAAAAAAGGCGATTGCAGTGGGAGCGATTCAGATGTTATTAGGAACATTTACTAGGATAATTCTGTAAAATTCCTTATTGTGTTGCTAGTGTTTTAGTGAGTTAAATAGTACCTGAAAGTCGGAGGGGTGTGGCCACGGGTGTGTTGACCGCCAGAGTCTCTGATGGAAGTAACGCAGCTGCAGCATGACGGAAGCTCCTCTGATGTCTCCGGTAAGAGCCGACTTATTTTCTCACTGAAAACTGCCGGTTGACATGTAGTCGGGATCCATGTTCGCTTGACCGCTCTGATCCATAGTAAAGCTTCACCTTCGGGAAATTTAAACAAGGAAACACCGACTGTGTTTGTGCGACTAAAGGCTAAAAGCTTCCCACCTCCATCTTTCTACTTCGACTTCTCCATTATTAATTGAACAAATTGAAAAAGATTCAGCAACACAGATGTCCAAAATACTGTGTAATTATGCGATTAAAGCAGACGACTTATAGCTTGGATCGGGCTGGAAAATAATGTCCGCCACAACCCGAGACGTCAAACGCACGCGTCATCATACTGCGACGTTTTCAACACGACACTTCGCGGGAAATTTAAAATTGAAATTTAGTCAACTAAAAGGCCGTATTGGCATGTGTTGCAATGTTAATATTTCATCATTGATATATAAACTATCAGACTGCGTGGTCGCTAGTAGTGGGTTTCAGTAGGCCTTTAAAATCAATGCAGCTACAATATCAACCATTCATCCATCCATTTTCTACCGATTTTCCCTTTTGGCTGCGATGAGGTGGCGACTTGTCCAGGGTGTACTCGCCTTCCGCCCGATTGTAGCTGAGATAGGCACCAGTGCCCCCCGCGACCCCAAAGGGAATAAGCGGTAGAAATGGATTGTTCCTTTTGGGATGGTGGGGTGGAAGCCTATCTCAGCTGCATTCGGGCGTAAGGCGGCATACACCCTGGACAAGTTGCCACCTCATCGCAGGGCCAACACAGATAGAGAATAGAATGAGGATGGACAATTCAACCCTAAACTCACTCCTTTCCTGCAAATTAAATGTCACAGATGCTGCCCATACCTATGCTCCTTCAAAGGCGAGGATTATGTGTGTGTATATGTATAAATAAATCCATCAATTTTTGTACCGCTTGTCCCTTGTTGGGGTGGTGGGGGGTCGCTGGAGCCTATCTCAGCTGCATTCGGACGGAAGGCGTTTTACACCCTGGACAAGTAGCCATCTCATCACAGGGCCAACACAGATAGACAGACAACATTCACACACTAGGGCCAATTTAGTGTTGCCAATCAACCTATCCCCAGGTGCATGTCTTTGGAGGTGGGAGGAAGCCGGAGTACCCGGAGGGAACCCACGCAGTCACGGGGAGGACATGCAAACTCCACACAGAAAAATCCCAAGCCCGGGATTGAACCCAGGACTACTCAGGACCTTCGTATTGTGAGGCACATGCACTAACCCCTGTTCCACTGTGCTGTCCTATCAACAATATCATCCATTCATCCATCTTCTTCCGCTTATTCCCCTTTGGGGTCGCGGGGGGCGCTGGTGCCTATCTCAGCTACAATCGGGCGGAAGGCGGCGTACACCCTGGACAAGTCCCCATCTCATCACATGGCCAACAATATCATCCATCCATCCATCCATTTTCTGCCGCTTATTCCCGTTCGGGGTCGCGGGGGGCG
This sequence comes from Nerophis ophidion, assembly GCF_033978795.1. Classification (NCBI taxonomy): domain Eukaryota; kingdom Metazoa; phylum Chordata; class Actinopteri; order Syngnathiformes; family Syngnathidae; genus Nerophis; species Nerophis ophidion. The sequence continues at coordinate 38,755,000 of NC_084627.1, read as the reverse complement.
CTGGCGCCTATCTCAGCTACAATCGGGCGGAAGGCGGGGTACACCCTGGACAAGTCGCCACCTCATCGCAGGGCCAACACAGATAGACAGACAACATTCACACTCACATTCACACACTAGGGCCAATTTAGTGTTGCCAATCAACCTATCCCCAGGTGCATGTCTTTGGAAGTGGGAGGAAGCCGGAGTACCCGGCAGGGAACCCACGCATTCACGGGGAGAACATGCAAACTCCACACAGAAAGATCCCGAGCCTGTATTTGAACCCAGGACTGCAGGACCTTCGTATTGTGAGGCAGACACACTAACCCCTCTACCACCGTGAAGCCAATATCATCTATTTTTTAAATAATCTTGTTCATGAAAATATCTTCAATGCCAGTGGTTCTCAACCTTCTTTCAGTGATGTACCCCCTGTGAACATTTTTTTAATTCAAGTACCCCCTAATCAGAACAAAGCATTTTTGGTTGAAAAAAAGAGATAACGAAGTAAAATACAGCTCTATGTCATCAGTTTCCGATTTATTAAATTGTATAACAGTGCAAAATATTGCTTGTTTGTAGTGGTCTTTCTTGAACTATTTGGGAAAAAAAAGTATAAAAATAACTAAAAACTTGTTGAAAAATAAACAAGTGATTCAATTATAAATAAAGATTTCTACACATAGAAGCAATAATCAACTTAAAGTGCCCTCTTTGGGGATTGTAATAGAGATCCATCCTGATTCATCAACTTAATTCTAAACATTTCTTCTCAAAAAAAGAAATCTTTAACATCAATATTTATGGAACATGTCCACAAAAAATCTAGCTGTCAACACTGAATATTGCATTGTTGCATTTCTTTTCACACTTTATGAACTTACATTCATATTTTGTTGAAGTTTTATTCAATACATGTATTTATAAAGGATTTTTGAATTGTTGCTATTTTTAGAATATTTAAAAAAAAATCTCACGTATCCCTTGGCATACCTTCAAGTACCCCCAGAGGTACACATACCCCCATTTGAGAACCACTGCTCTACGCGACAGGGCCCCTGGAAGCCTGTCCATTAAGGCAGCCATGACTGCATCCCTACACAGAACCAAGTAGTAATCACACAGTTCATGAAATTCGGTCTATTTTTCACAATTTAAGCGCCCCCGTGTCGTCATTAGTTCCTCTTTGTCGCTTCCTTTTCATACAAGTGACCACTTATCCCCAGGCGGACGTTGTTGAAAGCGGGGAAATGCGAGGTCGGAGTCAGGTTCAGACTCCTGCAGCTGGAAGGTCGGAGAGTATGATGGAGAGGTTAGCCCTGGGGTCAACTCTTTGCAGCACTATCGGGTGTCATTATGAAAGCCAGCGCTGAACTCTGGCTATTGTACACGTTACGTCATGTTCTGCTCGGTTTAAAAAGCAAAAAAATATATTTCACAAAATGTCACATTGAAGATGTTTTGTAACTATGCTCACATCGCACCTGATGACAGTAAGTTTGGTGAATGCACAAAAAGCACGCCTTGAGCATGCAGATTTTTGCACAAAATGTCACCCAACACATTTGATCGTATGTGAAGTGGAGTGAATTATATTTATATAGCGCTTTTTCTCTAGTGACTCAAAGCGCTTTACATAGTGAAACCCAATATCTAAGTTACATTCAAACCAGTGTGGGTGGCACTGGGAGCAGGTGGGTAAAGTGTCTTGCCCAAGGACACAACAACAGTGACTAGGATGGCAGAAGCGGGGATCGAACCTGCAACCCTCAAGTTGCTGGCACGGCCACTCTACCAACCGAGCTATACCCCCCCGTATAAATGAAATACAAAGACTCAAAATGATCCAAAAGTGAAACCCGTTTTAGTGCATGAATGAGATGCATTATTTACAAAACCAGTGAAGTGGGCACGTTGTGTAATTTGTCAATAAAAAAAGAATACAATGATTTGCAAATTATTTTTTTAATCTTATATTCAATTGAATAGACTGCAAAGACAAGATATTTAATGTTCCAACTGAAAAACGTAATTTTTTTTTGCAACTAATCATTACCTTTGAATTTTTACAACTGTGTTACATGGCCTTTCCCTTTAACAACACTCAGTAAACGTTTGGGAACTGAGGAAACCCATTTTTGCAGCTTTTCAGTTGGAATTATTTCCCATTCTTGCTTGATGTACAGCTTAAGTTGTTCAACCGTCCGGGGTCTACGTTGTGGTATTTTAGGCTTCATGCGCCACACATTTTCAATGGGAGACAGGTTTGGACTACAAGCAGGCCAGTCTAGTACCCACACTCATTTATATTGAAGCCACCCTGTTGTAAGACGTGGCTTGGCATTGTCTTGCTGAAATAAGCAGGGGCGTCCATGATAACGTTGCTTGGATGGCAACATATGTTGCTCCAAAACTTGTATGTACCTTTCAGGATTAATGGTGCCTTCACAGATGTGTAAGTTACCCATGTCTTGGGCACTAATACACCTCCATACCATCACAGATGCTGGCTTTTGAACTTTGCGCCTATAACGATCCGAATGGTTCTTTTCCTCTTTGTTCCGGAGGACACGACGTTTACAGTTTCCAGAAACAACTTGAAATGTGGACTTGTCAGACCGCAGAACACTTTTACACTTTGCATCAGTACATCTTAGATGAGCTCGGGCCCAGCAAAGCCAGCGGAATTTCTGGGTGTTGTTGATAAATGGCTTTCGCATTGCAAAATACAGTTGTAACTTGCACTTACAGATGTAGCGACAAATTGTAGTTACTGCCAGTGGTTTTTTGAAGTGTTCCTGAACCCATGCGGTGATATCCTTCACACACTGATGACGCAGTACCGCCTGAGGGATCGAAGGTCACGGGCATTCAATGTTGGTTTTAAGCCTTGCGGCTCGTGTGCAGTGATTTCTCCAGATTCTCTGAGCCTTTGGATAATATTACGAACCGTAAATGGTGAAATCCTTAAAGTTCTTGCAATAGCTTGTTGACAAATGTTGTTATTAAACGATTGGACGATTTGATCACACATTTGTTCACAACATACTTTATTAAAAAAAAAAAAAAAGGTCTGTCCAGTAATAAAGGATTATTCGTCAGACCTATTGAACTATCGTGTGCTCTAGACATCATTCTACATTACAAAAAATATGAAAACTTGGAAAATCATGGCGGTCTACAACTTCTTTGTGTGTGGCTGGATCAAGAATATTAGTATCTAGACTTTCCCGGATAAAATATGCATCGTTTTTGCTCCGGTCCGGTTGCATTTCATGATTTAACTTTGTATCTACTATCCTGTTTGTTGCCTGCGATTGATATTGCACGCACCGTTTATGAATATGCGTGTTTTTCTCCGTCTTCATCAAAATAGAAATATAGACGTAAACAGTGTGTATGTGCTGAAATCTTAATTAATGATTGCCTTCGTATCCCTACGAATCCGTACTCATCTTCTCATAGTTTCTCATAGTCATAATTGTCGACGTCCCACCGGGGTGAGGTTTTCCTTGCCCTTATCTGGGCTCTACCGAGGATGTTGTTGTGGTTTGTGCAGCCCTTTGAGACACTTGTGATTTAGGGCTATATAAATAAACATTGATGAATTGATTGATCCTCCTGCTTATTCTTCCGCCTATGTATTCTTACGTCCATGTATTTTTAACCTATGTATTTTTTTGTATACATGTGTGGAAGTCTCTCTACATGTGGGTTCTCCTGACCCTGACAAAGCTTCACGCTAGTCCGGAAGTCTGGTGGTAGCAATGTCTCTTTATTTGGCAGCGCACACACTCTAGGAAAACACCCCCAAATTTTCCAGTTTCTGCTCTGTGACTTTTCAGTCTCTTAATGTTAAGTGCACGTCTGTTTGTTGTGTGTGTGTCAATCAATCAATCAATGATTATTAATATAGACCTAAACCCCTGAGTAAGTTAGTCCGGTTACTTTTAGACCTCCACCCCAGATCACACCTCAATCCAACCCACTTCTCCAAAGTGGGCTGACTCAGGGTGGAGGACAGAGTAAAACAACTTGCACTGAGCCTAGTCTATAAAATCCGCTACACCTCCCTGATACCGAAGTACATGTCAAACTACTTCCTTAACGTAAATGACCGCCATAACCACAACACCAGGGGGAGCTCCACAAACCACGATAAACCCAGATTCTGATCTAACAAAGGTCTTAACTCATTCTCTTTCTATGCCACATCAATGTGGAATGCACTCCCAACAGGTATAAAAGTAAGTGCATCTCTATATTCCTTCAAAACCGCTCTAAAACAACACCTCCAGGCAACTTCAACACTTTACTAATACCCTCCTCCATTCACATCCCATCTCCCCGGATTATAAACAACTTAATGTAAATAATCAGATGTACTTCTAATGTATATACCTGTTCTTATGCTATCTGAACTCACTATATTCTCTGCTGGCTGTACATATCCTACTAAATAAGACCTACACTGTTTCAATGTCCACATTTCTCTGTTGATGCAAGTGTTGATGACTGAAGTACTGATATCAACCAAAGCTCCTCATCCCACCCCCCGGAATGTACATAATGTAAATAATTTAATGTATATACTATGATGATTAACCTCTGTGATGACTGGATTATGCTGATAGTATATATTTGTACCATGAATTGATTAACGTGGACCCCGACTTAAACAAGTTGAAAAACTTATTCGGGTGTTACCATTTAGTGGTCAATTGTACGGAATATGTACTGAACTGTGCAATCTACTAATAAAAGAATCAATCAATCAATCAATCAATCAATCAATCAATCAATCAATCAATCACTGGTGTCTCAAAAGGCTGCACAAACCACAACACAAAACACAACGAGATCCTCGGTAGAGCCCACATAAGGGCAAGGAAAACTCACCCCCAGTGGGACGTCGGTGACAATGATGACTATGAGAAACCTTGGAGAGGACTGCATGTGTGGGCAACCCCCCAACCCCTTGGGGGCCGAAAGCAATGGATGTCGAGCGGGTCTAACATGATATTGTGAAAGTTCAATCCATTGTGGATCCAACACAACCATGACAGTCCAGTCCAAAGTGGATCCAACACAGTAGCGAGAGTACCGTCCATAGTGGAGCCAGCAGGAAACCATCCCAAGCGGAGGCGGATCAGCAGCGCAGAGATGTCCCCAACCGACACACAGGCGAGTGGTCCATCCTGGGTCCCGACTCTGGACGAGCGGTCCATCCTGGGTCCCGACTCTGGACAGCCAGTACTTCATCCATGGCCACCGGAACGGACCCCCTCCACAAAGAAGAGTGGGACGGAGGAAAAAATAGAAAAAACAGCAGATCAACTGATCTAAGAAGGGGGTCTATTTAATGGCTAAACTATACAAATGAGTTTGAGGAGGGACTTAAATGCTTCTACTGAGGTAGCATCTCGAACTGTTACCGGGAGGGCATTCCAGAGTACTGGAGCCCGAAAGGAAAATGCTCTATAGCCCGCAGACTTTTTTTGGGCTCTGGGAATCACTAATAAGCCGGAGTTCTTTGAATGCAGATTTCTTGCCGGGACATATGGTACAATACAATCGGCAAGATAGGTTGGAGCTAGACCGTGTAGTATTTTATACGTAAGTAGCAAAACCTTAAAGTCACATCTTTAGTGCACAGGAAGCCAGTGCAGGTGAGCCAGTATAGGTATATATGTACAGTAGGTATATACGTATATAGGTATATACAGTATAGGCGTAACGTGATCAAACTTTCTTGTTCTTGTCAAAAGTCTAGCAGCCGCATTTTGTACCAACTGTAATCTTTTAATGCTAGACATGGGGAGACTCGAAAATAATACGTTACGGCGACACTAAGCCGTAACTGCAGTTACAAGGTTTATTTAAACATTTGATGAATGTGTGGCGTGTGTATGCTACCACGAGTGAATGAGTGCGGACAATGTGTGGAAATGACAATGTGAGCTTTAACAGATGTTGTCGGTGCGTGTTGATTGAATCTTTTGCCGAATCCAAGGGAAAAGGCGAAGAGGCAGTCAGTAGGGAGGGAAGCAGTGGGGGGCAGGAGAAAGGCAACGATGTCCGTGTCAAAGCAGGGGTCGAGGATCGAGGGAGGCAAGCAGAGATCCGGGAGGAGGTCGTGAGGCGAGACCCGATCACAGGCAACAGGGAACACACTGTGGAAGACACAAAGGACATCAACACGGGAACGAAGAAGAGCACAAAGAAGGCGAGCAAGGAACGAGGGGGGGATGCTAGACGTGATGCTTACTCAGGGAGATTGGCTACGTTCTGGCGAAGGTCTCTTGGGTCCGCTGGCTTTTATGCCGCTCCTGTCAAGTTGAGTTGTTGACGAACCTCAAGATGCAGAGACGGTGGCAGGCATTGAATAAGAAAACATAATTTAATGTTAAAAAATTAAGGCAAAAAAACAAACCAGGAACTCGGAGACAGGAAACAGGATGCCAGGAACAGGAACTACAAGACGGGAACAAAAAAAGACAGCAGGCTGCAAACAGCTACAGGTTCAGTTACAAACGGTCGGAGCTACAAGTCGTAATCATAATAATTCAGCCCAGAGTGAAGGAACAAGCAGGGCTGGCCCTGTGCCAATCAGACACAGCTGAGGGGGAAAAGCACTCAGGGATAACAGCAGGAAATAAGACAAAATAAGAACGCTTACAGGAAATAAGACAAACACAGAGGAAAAACTAAAACAAGACAAAACTGTCAGGTACAAACCCTGACAGCTCCCTCTCATCATGACGAGGTGTGCTGATGCTCAATTGCCTGCAGCCTTGTCACTGCGTGGGCGTGCTGCGCCAAGCTTGAGCAGGGCGTGTCCAAGCATGCCGCTAGCAAAGGAAAAGTGGGTACGAGTCCGCGCAGTGACCAAATTAAGTCTTTAAAGTGTTTCCGAACTTTGTAACTCGAGGACTGTCTGTATAATGTACATTTTCTCATCCAAAAAATGAAGTTGGGGGAAGGCAAAAAAAATTTAAAAAAAAGTTTGGGTTCATCAGTTTCATGTTTACTTGTCTGAAGATGAAATCCTGCTATAAGATGTTGGAAAAGCCTGAGAAGTGCATGGACCCTTTTACTCCTATGTGTTCAGTTTCAGTTTATTTCGAACATGCATACAATACACGCTTATTTAATCCTACCCTTTTTCGTACCATAGCAATTTTATCCAATTTCCTTGTTCTCTATAACAGAACAGTCAACAATAAATAATAAATTAATAATGTACCATAGTAAGCGTACAAATATGAAATACATAAATAATATTTGTTTCAATAAAAAAAGGATAACGAAGTTTTAAGATGTTCATCATAATTCTTGTTCTGTGTACTTTGTAAACACTTGTAGTTTGAACCGTCTCTTAAACTAAATCATATTGTTGCTTTGTTTGATTTATTTCGGTTAATCCATTCCATAATTTAATTCCACATACAGATATGCTAAAGGTTTTACAAACCCCGTTTCCCTATGAGTTGGGAAATTGTGTTAGATGTAAATATAAACGGAATACATCCATCCATCCATTTTCTACCGCTTATTCCCTTTCGGGGTCGCGGGGGGCGCTGGCGCCTAACTCAGCTACAATCGGGCGGAAGGCGGGGTACACCCTGGACAAGTCGCCACCTCATCGCAGGGCCAACACAGATAGACAGACAAATCATTTTCAACCCATATTCAGTTGAATATGCTACAAAGACAACATATTTGATGTTCAAACTCATACACTTTATTTTTTTTTGCAAATGATAATTAACTCGGAATTTCATGGCTGAAACAAGTGTCAAAGTAGTTGGGAAAGGGCATGTTCACCACTGTGTTACATCACCTTTTCATTTTACAACACTCAATAAACGTTTGGGAACTGAGGAAACTAATTGTTGAAGCTTTGAAAGTGGAAATCTTTCCCATTCTTGTTTTATGTAGAGCTTCAGTCGTTCAACAGTCCGGGGGCTCCGCTGTCGTATTTTACGCTTCATAATGAGCCACACATTTTCGATGGGAGACAGTACCCGCACTCTTTTTTTACAAAGCCACGCTGTTGTAACAATTTTCTTGCTGAAATAAGCAGGAGCGTCCATGATAACGTTGCTTGGATGACAACAGATGTTGCTCCAAAACCTGTATGGACCTTTTAGCATTAATAGTGCCTTCACAGATGTGTAAGTTACCCATGCCTTGGGCACTAAAACATCCATACCATCACAGATGCTGGCTTTTGAACTTTGCGCCTATAACAAGCCGAATGGTTATTTTCCTCTTTGTTCTGGAGGACACCACGTCCTCTGTTTCCGAATATAATTTAAAATATGGACTCGTCAGACCACAGAATACCTTTCCACTTTGCATCAGTCCATCTTAGGTGAGCTCGGCCGGCGGTGTATCAGGATGGTTTTAACCTTGCATAGTAGAGATTTAACTTGCACTTACAGATGTGGTCACCAACTGCAGTTACTGACAGTGGTTTTATGAATTGTTCCTGAGCCCATGTGGTGATATCCTTTACATACTGATGTCGGTTTTTGATGCAGTACCGCCTGAAGGATCAAAAGTCCATAGTATCATCGCTTATGTGCAGTGATTTCTCCAGATTATCTGAACTTTTTGATGATTTTACGGACCGTAGATGGTAAAATCCCTAAATTCCTTGCAATAGCTCGTTTAGAAATGTTGTTCTAAAACTGTTCGACAATTTGCTTACAAATTGGTGACCCTCACCCCATCCTTGTTTGTGAACTACTTAGCATTTCATGGAAGCTGCTTTTATACCCAATCATGGCACCCAACTGTTCCCAATTAGCCTGCACACCTGTGGAATGTTCCAAATAAGTGTTTGATGAGCATTCCTCTACTTTATCAGTATTTATTGCCCCCTTTCCCAACTTCTTCGTCACGTGTTGCTGGCATCAAATTCTAAAGTTAACGATTATTTGCAAAAAAAAGGTTTATCAGTTTGAACATCAAATATGTTGTCTTTGTAGCATATTCAACTGAATATGGGTTGAAAAGGATTTGCAAATCCTTGTATTCCGTTTATATTTACATCTAACACAATTTCCCAACTCATATGGAAACAGGGTTTGTAAGTGTTGTACGAGCATACCAAAATGAGATTTTCCTCTAAGGTTATATTTCTCCTGTTTTTGTTGAGGAGAATTGTTGTACATTCTTGGGTAGCAGGTTATAGTTTGCTGTAAGCATAATTTTAGCTGTTTGCAAACGCACCAAATTGTTAAATTTCAATAATTGTGATTTAATAGATAACGGGTTTGTATGTTCTCTATATCCAACATAATGTATTATTCTAATTGATCTTTTTTGTAACACAATTAGGCAGGGGTCCCCAAACTATGGCCCGTGGGCCAAACACTTTATTTTATTTTTTATTTTTATTTTTTCAAATGTGTCCTTTCTAATCCATTTTACTGTTGTTACCTGTCGTGACTCCTAGCCGCTCAAGCAAATCATATTGTCGAAAAAGGCATTTTCCCATCGATAACTTGAAATCATCAGCGGCAAGTATGCGAGGAATATATATATATATATATATATATATATATATATATATATATATATATATATATATATATATATATATATATATATTCCCACGATTCGATTCAATATCGATTCTTGGGGTCACGATTCGATAATACATCGATTTTTTTCGATTTGATTCAATTCTCGATTCAAAAATGATTTTTTTCCCGATTTAAAAGGATTCTGTATTCATTCAATAAATAGGATTTCAGCAGGATCTACTCCAGTCTGCTGACATGCTAGTAGAGTAGTAGATTTTTGTAAAAAGCTTTTATAATTGTAAAGGACAATGTTTTATCAACTGATTGCAATATTGTAAATTTGTTTCAACTATTAAACGAACCAAAAATATGACTTATTTTATCTTTGTGAAAATATTGGACACAGTGTGTTGTCAAGCTTATGAGATGCAATGCAAATATAAGCCACTGTGACACTTTTTTTTTAAATTTTAATAAATGTCTAATGATAATGTCAATGAGGGATTTTTAATCACTGCTATGCTGAAATTATAATTAATATTGATACTGTTGTTGATAATATTCATTTTTGTTTCACCAATTTTGGTTTGTGTCTCCTCAATTGCTCTGTTTATTGCAGTTCTGAGTGCTGCTGGGTCAGGTTTGGTTTTGGAATTGGATTGCATTGTTATGGTATTGCTGTTTAGTGGTTTGTTGGATTGATTAAAAAAAAAATATATATATATATGTATATATATATTTTCAAAATTTGAATCGATTCTGAATCGCACAACATAAAAGATTCGATTCGTATTCGAATCGATTTTTTCCTACACCCCTAATATATATATATATATATATATATATATATATATATATATATATATATATATATATGTATGTATATATATATATATATATATATATATATATATATATATATATATATATATATATATATATATATATATATATATATATATATATATATATGTAGGTGTGGGAAAAAAATCACAAGACTACTTCATCTCTACAGATCTGTTTCATGAGGGGTTCCCTCAATCATCAGGAGATTTTAATGGAAGCATTCACATACAATGGTTTATATAGAGCACAGAGTGGGTGGGTACAAGCAGGCGTAGGGTGTGGTGATTGGCTCATGTGTTACCTAGGAGGTGTTTCCTTCTGTGGCGGCATGTTGAAATGATTTCACTGCGCTTGTTGAGGGATGATAAATCTGGATGATATATAATAAACAGTTTCTCTTTTAATCATAGGTTGCATCTTTTATTACCACTGTTGTAAGGTGTGCTGGATGCAAGAATTTGCCATGTTATTGAATATTCAACATTATTGTCTTTGAGGTTCCAAATGTGTTTGCTGAGTTCTGTAGAATTCTGCAAAGTCTGGTTTCTAAAGGAGGCGTTGTGATTATTCCATCTTGTTTTGAACGCTCCTTCGGTTAATCCTACGTACGTGTCGGATGTGTTAATGTCCTTGCGTGTCACCTTTGCTTGGTAAACGACTGATGTCTGTAAGCACCTTCCGTTGAGAGGGCAATCAGGTTTCTTGCGACAGTTACATTCATTATTGGTTTCAGAGTCGTTTAGTCTGGGGGTAGGCAGTCCTTTTGCAATTGCTTTGTTGTGGTTTGAAATGATTTGTTGCATGTTGTTCATACAGCTGTAGCTCAATTTAATGTTGTTCTTGTTGAATATTTTTCTTAGGGTGTTGCCTTTGGGGAAGTGTTTGTCGATCAGAGTGAGGAACTTGCGGCCGATGTTGGTTGAGACGTCTTTGCTGAATGGCGGATTGTACCAGATGATGTTGTTTCGTTTTCTGCTCTTTTTTGGTTGGTTTCCTGGAGTGGGTTCATAGGTGAGGGTGAAGTTGTATCCGCTTTCATCAAGTGCTTTCTGGTACGGGGGGGTTGCTTGGTCGAATTCAGCTTTCCTAGATGACAGCATCGATAGCCTTTTATTAATTCCGGTAGGTATTCTTTTGGTGGTGGTGGGTGGGTGGTTGCTGTCATGGTGCACGTATTGGAGTGTTGTGTTGGGTTTCGTGAATGGTTGGTAGCTGTTATTTCTCAGGTTGAAAGTGACGTCGAGGAAGTTGACGGTTTGCTTGTTGGCTTCAATCGTGATCCGTAGGCCGTTTTCTTTGAAGATTTGGCATATGCGCTTCTTGGTGTTCTTGCTGCTCCTTGGCGAGGCAATAATGTTGAATATTCAATAAAATGGCAAATTCTTGCATCCAGCACACCTTACAACAGTGGTGATAAAAGATGCAACCTATGCTTAAAAGAGAAACTGTTTATTATATATCATCCAGATTTATCATCCCTCAACAAGCGCAGTGAAATCATTTCAACATGCCGCCACAGAAGGAAACACCTCCTAGGTAACACATGAGCCAATCACCACACCCTACGCCTGCTTGTACCCACCCACTCTGTGCTCTATATAAACCATTGTATGTGAATGCTTCCATTAAAATCTCCTGATGATTGAGGGAACCCCTCATGAAACAGATCTGTAGAGATGAAGTAGTCTTGTGATTTTTTTCCCACACCTCCATATTGCGCTCTACCACGGTATCGAGCACTATTCTCTGGATAATCCAATCAAGACATATATATATATATATATATATATATATATATATATATATATATATATATATATATATATACATTTTCTACCGCTTGTCCCTTTTGGGGTCGCAGGGAGTCGCTGGAGCCTGCCTCAGCTGCATTCGGGCGGTAGGCAGGGTAGACCCTGGACAAGTCGCCACCTCTTTACAGTATATATACAGCCTGGGGCCAGGCTGTATATATACATATATATATATATATATATATATATATATATATATATATATATATATATATATATATATATATATATATATATATATATATATATATATATATATATATATATATATATATATATATATATATATATATATATATATATATGTATATATATAGCTTCACGGTGGCAGAAGGGTTAGTGCGTCTGCCTCACAATACGAAGTTCCTGCAATCCTGGGTTCAAATCCAGGCTCGGGATCTTTCTGTGTGGAGTTTGCATGTTCTCCCCGTGAATGCGTGGGTTCCCTCCGGGTATTCCGGCTTCCTCCCACTTCCAAAGACATGCACCTGGGGATAGGTTGATTGGCAACACTAAATTGGCCCTAGTGTGTGAATGTGAGTGTGAATGTTGTCTGTCTATCTGTGTTGGCCCAGCGATGAGGTAGCGACTTGTCCAGGGTGTACCCTGCCTTCCGCCCGATTGTAGCTGAGATAGGCGCCAGCGCCCCCCGTCACCCCGAAAGGGAATAAGCGGTAGAAAATGGATGGATGGATATATATATATATATACAGCCTGGCCCCAGGCCAAAATGTTCTGACCCAATGAGGCCCCCAAGTCAAAAAGTTTGGGGACACCTGCCGTTAGGGAATGAAGCGCACATTTGTATTTATTTCCCCATATTTCTACACAATAACCCAGTTATGGTAACACTAGCGAGCAGTAGAGAATATAAAGTGATTTTAGGTCTAGAACATTCATTCATTATTGACGTGTTTCTTGCTACTTTATGCTGTACATTTTTTGACATGAGATTTTTAATTCATTGTATCATTTATTGTCATGTATTTATCATCTATGTGTGTTAGGCAATCCAATAATGCATACAGTAGAGAGGAGGGGGTGTGCACTGAGAATGGGCGGGTTTGTTCAGCACCGGATCAGCCTCTCGTGCTGAGGTCGGCATGTTTTCTGTGAATGGCAGAGAACTGAGGCGCACACCGGTCGGTCTGCAGCGTCTTCTGCACAATCATGTTCTATCATCTGGGATGCTATCTGCTCCTGGGAAGCTTGCTGATGGATTTAGAAGGGCGGCATGCTCAGGGTCAAAGACGGCGCACAGAAAAGGTACTCATTGGAACTTCCCGTTGTACTTTGATGCAACATTTTCCTATTTTTTTTTTTTTCATTGTGATTGTGACTTTGGTTTTAACTTTTGACTTTGGTTTGACTTGCCACCCACAGTCTGAATGCTTCTACATCTATCTATATAGTATAATATTTAAACAATACATTTAGAACATTTGTTCTCAGGACTGGACTGTGCACCTTACCTCCTTTTGCTCTATTTTTCTTTTCATTCCTTCCTATGTCTTGCATATTTAAAAATAAAAGCCATATTACATACAGATAATGTGTCATGAGATATAAATTGAATTAATAATTGGTACTTTGACTTTAACTTTTTTCATGTTCATGAGGATACATCTGATGTTCTTTCATCTTTGGTAATGTAGTTCTTGACTGCATCTGTACTATTTTGGTACCTTTGGTACCTAAACATTGCAGGGTTTTTCCAACCACTGTGTGCTGTGAGATACAGTCTGGTGTGCCGTGGGAGATTATGTAATTTCACGTAATTGGGTTAAAAATATTTTTCGCAAACCAGTAATTATAATCTGCAAATAATGTGTTGTTGTTGAGTGTTGGTGCTGTGTAGATCTCGGCAGAATAACCGTGTAATACTCTACCATATCAGTAGGTGGCAGCCGGTAGCTGATTGTTGATTGCCTGAACATGGTTTGTCGTGATCACAATATGCAGGAGGCAGTGTGCAGGTAAAAAGGTATCTAACACTTAATCCAAAAATAAACAAAAGGCGAGTGCTGCTAAGTGCCGCTAAAAAAAGGTATTGAAGCTTATGGATGGCTATGCAAAACGAAACTAAAACTGACCTGGCTGCAAAGTAAAAAAAAAACAGAATGCTGGACGACAGCAAAGACTTACTGTGGAGCAAAGGCGGCGTCCACAATGTACATCCCAACAGGACATGACAATCAACAATGTCCACACAAAGAAGGATAAAAACAACTTAAATATTCTTGATTGCTAAAACAAAGCAGGTGCGGGGAATATCGCTCAAAGGAAGACATGAAACTGCTACAGGAAAATAGCAACAAAACAGGAAAAGCCACAAAAATAGGAGCGCAAGACAATAACTAAAACACCACAGACAGGAAAATAGCAAAAAAAAACTCAAAATAAGTCAGGGGGGATGTGACAGGTGGTGACAGTCATACTTGCCAAACTTGAGACCTCCGATTTCGGGAGGTGGGGGTGGGGGGCGTGGTCGGGGGTGGGAGGAGGCGTGGTTGGGGGCGTGGTTAAGTGGGGACGAGTATAATAACAAACACCATGTTCAAACATAAGGGTGTCCATATGTGCACTTGGCACCAGGACACCCTAGGCCGCAGTTCCATGATCGACTTTGTAGTTGTGTCATCGGATTTGCGGCCTCATGTTTTGGACACTCAGGTGAAGAGAGGGGCGGAGCTTTCTACCGATCACCACCTGGTGGTGAGTTGGCTGCGATGGTGGGGGAGGATGCCGGACAGACCTGGGAGGCCCAAACGCATTGTGAGGGTCTGCTGGGAACGTCTGGCAGAGTCTCCTGTCAGACAAAGTTTCAATTCCCACCTCCGGAAGAACTTTGAACATGTCACGAGGGAGGTGCTGGACATTGAGTCCGAGTGGACCATGTTCCGCATCTCTATTGTCGAGGCGGCAGATCGGAGCTGTGGCCGCAAGGTAGTTGGTGCCTGTCGGGGTGGCAATCCTAAAACCCCTTGGTGGACACCAGCGGTGAGGGATGCCGTCAAGCTGAAGAAGGAGTCCTATCGGGTCCTTTTGGCTCATAGGACTCCGGAGGCAGTGGACAGGTACCGACAGGCCAAGCGGTGTGCAGCTTCAGCGGTCGCGGAGGCAAAAACTCGGACATGGGGGGAGTTCGGGGAAGCCATGGAAAACGACTTCCGGACGGCTTCGAAGCGATTCTGGACCACCGTCCGCCGCCTCAGGAAGGGGAAGCAGTGCACTATCAACACCGTGTATGGTGCGGATGGTGTTCTGCTGACCTCAACTGCGGATGTTGTGGATAGGTGGAAGGAATACTTCGAAGACCTCCTCAATCCCACCAACACGTCTTCCTATGAGGAAGCAGTGCATGGGTAATCTGTGGTGGACTCTCCTATTTCTGGGGCTGAGGTCGCTGAGGTAGTTAAAAAGCTCCTCGGTGGCAAGGCCCCAGGGGTGGACGAGATCCGCCCGGAGTTCCTTAAGGCTCTGGATGCTGTGGGGCTGTCTTGGTTGACAAGACTTTGCAGCATCGCGTGGACATCGGGGGCGGTACCTCTGGATTGGCAGACCGGGGTGGTGGTTCCTCTCTTTAAGAAGGGGGACCGGAGGGTGTGTTCCAACTCTCGTGGGATCACACTCCTCAGCCTTCCCGGTAAGGTTTATTCAGGTGTACTGGAGAGGAGGCTACGTCGGATAGTCGAACCTCGGATTCAGGAGGAACAGTGTGGTTTTCGTCCTGGTCGTGGAACTGTGGACCAGCTCTATACTCTCGGCAGGGTTCTTGAGGGTGCATGGGAGTTTGCCCAACCAGTCTACATGTGCTTTGTGGACTTGGAGAAGGCATTCGACCGTGTCCCTCGGGAAGTCCTGTGGGGAGTGCTCAGAGAGTATGGGGTATCGGACTGTCTTATTGTGGCGGTCCGTTCCCTGTACGATCAGTGCCAGAGCTTGGTCCGCATTGCCGGCAGTAAGTCGAACACATTTTCGGTGAGGGTTGGACTCCGCCAAGGCTGTCCTTTGTCACCGATTCTGTTCATAACTTTTATGGACAGAATTTCTAGGCGCAGTCAAGGCGTTGAGGGGTTCCGGTTTGGTAACCGCAGGATTAGGTCTCTGCTTTTTGCAGATGATGTGGTCCTGATGGCTTCATCTGACCGGGATCTTCAGCTCTCGCTGGATCGGTTCGCAGCCGAGTGTGAAGCGACCGGAATGAGAATCAGCACCTCCAAGTCCGAGTCCATGGTTCTCGCCCGGACAAGGGTGGAGTGCCATCTCCGGGTTGGGGAGGAGACCCTGCCCCAAGTGGAGGAGTTCAAGTACCTAGGAGTCTTGTTCACGAGTGAGGGAAGAGTGGATCGTGAGATCGACAGGCGGATCGGTGCGGCGTCTTCAGTAATGCGGACGTTGTACCGATCCGTTGTGGTGAAGAAGGAGCTGAGCCGGAAGGCAAAGCTCTCAATTTACCGGTCGATCTACGTTCCCATCCTCACCTATGGTCATGAGCTTTGGGTCATGACCGAAAGGATAAGATCACGGGTACAAGCGGCCGAAATGAGTTTCCTCCGCCGTGTGGCGGGGCTCTCCCTTAGAGATAGGGTGAGAAGCTCTGCCATCCGGGAGGGACTCAAAGTAAAGCCGCTGCTCCTTCACATCGAGAGGAGCCAGATGAGGTGGTTCGGGCATCTGGTCAGGATGCCACCCGAACGCCTCCCTAGGGAGGTGTTTAGGGCACGTCCAACCGGTAGGAGGCCACGGGGAAGACCCAGGACACGTTGGGAAGACTATGTCTCCCGGCTGGCCTGGGAACGCCTCGGGATCCCCCGGGAAGAGCTAAACGAAGTGGCTGGGGAGAGGGAAGTCTGGGTTTCCCTGCTTAGGCTGTTGCCCCCGCGACCCGACCTCGGATAAGCGGGAGATGATGGATGGATGGATGGATGGAGTATAATTCACCAACTCGAGTATTTTCATATGTATAAACATATATATATGTATGAAATACTTGAATTTCAATTAATTATTGCTGTATATGTTTATTTTATTATATTTATAAATAAAAGAAATAGTTGAATTTCCGACGGCACTTATCAAATACAGAGTAATAAAAACACAGTTTTTCTACTAACTGGACTGTGCTTGCTGGTTATTTAAAAAATAAAAACAACACTTACCTTTCACTATTTGAATAACCTTTGTTCTGCCGTTTGCGTTCTGGCGATAGTCACTTGCCGTCACGTGCGCAACACCACATAAATTGTTGGCCAATCAAAAAGCAACCCCATAACGCTATAGCCAACATTCACCAGGAGATGGCAACAGACAACATAGAATCACTCTATTGCAGACGACGTCGCCATGGCTGTAACTTCCTCGTTCTTCTGCTTCGTCACCTTGTGTGTGCCGTTTTTTATTAAAAATCTATAAATGTTTTAACGTGATTGGGCAGGCAAGCTGTTTATATAACAGGAAAGCGGACGTGAAAACAGGCTGTCCCCACTCATGTCCGCATGGAGCTGGAGGGGACGTGAATTTCGGGAGATTTCTGGGAGAAAACTTCCTTTCGGGAGGTTTTCGGGAGAGGTGCTGAATTTCGGCTCCCGGAAAATCCGGGAGGGTTGGCAAGTATGGTGACGGTACACCTACTTAGAGACAAGAGCTACATTGATGCATGCCTGGTTATGGTTTAAATCAGGGGTCTCAAACTCAATTTACCTCGGGGCCACTGGACGCAGAGTCTGGGTGAGGCTGGGCCGCAAGAAAAGACTTAAAAAAATGTTGCATACTCCTCAGCATGTGTAGTTGTATAATGACGTTTCAAATTGTATCCCTTGTGCACGCAACTTTTTCTGTGCAAATAAGACACGTCGGGGTGCCCCTGTGCTCAACAAAGAAATATTGCATCTCCCACTTTTCCTGGAATTGTCTTTGCTCATCACAAACCTTTCTCTTCACTGCAGGCTTTGAAAAAGACACGTTTGGGGTTGTGGAATATATTTGTATTAAGCCGACGCACGGAGAATAATGTTATTTCCGCAATGTGTGTCGTTCCGGTTTTCCTCCCTACAGCAACACGGCGGTCGGCGGGTAATAGTACCTGGATAGCGAGAACAAAAAAATGACGGCTCCTAGAGTGTCATCCGGACGTCATATAGAAATATATGTAGTGTTCATCGTGTGAGGCAGTGCAAATTAAACAATAAAAAAACAAATAATGGTTTGAATTGGTCCAGGTTATTACTGACGGACAGGTTTCGCGGTGTGACTGCAGCCAGGCACGTAAGAAAACCCTCGTCTCCATGGCAACGTCTCTGTCGCTTTCACTCATTTGCCGCTTTTCCACCAGTGCAGGGGTAGGCAACCAAGAACGTTGAAAGAGACATTTTGGACCCAAATAACAACACTATCAAGCGCCATTCATATCAAACTTGCGGGCCGAACTGAAACTAAACTTTCACATTAAGGTGGGGGACACAAAATAACTTCGCGGGCCGCATGTCTTGAGACCCCTGGTTAAAATTCATATCCAACAATTGCGACAATGACATTTTATTGTCGATATAGGCTGCTGAGTTTCATTGTTTAATGTTTCCTGCTGGTGATGTGCCTCCAGAATTTTTTTCAATGAAAAAAAATGTGTCTTGGCTCAGAAAATGTTGAAAACACTGTTCTGCAAACGACATCTGATGCTCTTTGCTTTGCAGTAAGTTGCCGTTGCTCTCAACAAGTTCTTTCATAATGTAGCTTTTAACTGCATCTGTACTATTTTGGTACCTTTTCCCAACTGTTTTCGTTGACATATTCAACCTTGTACATATTGTTCTTGCGCTTGCAACTTCAAGAGAGGTCCACATGCACAACAGCATCCACTGCTGCTTTATTGTCTCGCACAATTAGCAGCGAAAAACAAGTATTGCAAAATGTTTGATATAATCCTTGATACAAGCCGTCCTGCAGCGTGTTTGTTTACGTGTGTAAAAGCTGGACAGCCGGTTAACATGTCAAATGTCCTCCAATAAGCACGCATGGTTGTTCTGTTCTTCTGTTTTAGTCAAGTCATTTACAAAAGGTAAACATGGTAGGCTACAGGCTACTAGAAGCTAGCAGCTACCCAACAACTAAGCAAACAATAGCACACCAGCTAAACGTACATGACTCGTGTCCTTACATTGAACAATATCGCAGTCTAAAACTAGCACATTTGTCAATACAAAACGAGTATCAATTAATTATATTTGCAAATTACTTACACATTTGATGCAAAGTCTCAGAGACTTATTGGAAAGTATCCAGTAACAAAGGGGGCCGCGTTATTCAATGAGCTTAACTACATAAATTATTGTGAACACTCGGTGTCGCCTGAAAACAAAGTACCAATTCATCTATCCTACCATTTTCTACCGCTTGTCCCTCTCGAGGTTGCGGTGGCAGCTGGAGCCTATCCCAGCTGCACTCGATTCACTTTAAACTTAAAGAAAATAGAAGTCCATTCCAAATGGATTTTATAAACAGCTTAGTGTAGTTCATAATACTACTTATGCATTGCTTACAATATATTGTATTACTTGTACAATATCCCTACTACTTCATTATTTACAATATATTACTTGTTACTTTCATTTTTTGGACTATAAGGCGCACTTAAATGCCTTTGTACGTTTGTATTTCTCAAAAATCGACACACAAGCACCGAATGTACGTATTCATTTTGGTTGTGCTTACCAACCTCGACGCAATTGTATTTGGTACATGGTGTTATGGTTAGTGTGACCAGTAGATGGCAGTCACACATAAGAGATGCCAGAGTCGTGTATAATGAGAGTATGGTCAACTAAAACAGCAGATGACTTGAATGATAATCAAAAAAATTGTTGGTTTTTTTTGGTTGTTTTCTTTTGGACACACTTAATATTAATTGTATTTCTGAACTGTATATCCCAAAAATTCAAAACAAAAGTTAAAAACAATAACCAATAATAATCACAATAAATTAATTACAATCGTGTTTTTTTTGACACACCAAGTATTTAATTGTATTTTTGGACTGTATATGTCAAAAATTCAATAATGGGTTGTGCTTACCGACCTCGACGCAATTGTATTTGGTACATGGTGTTATGATTAGTGTGACCAGTAGATGGCAGTCACACATAAGAGATACCAGAGTTGTGTATAATGAGAGTGTGGTCAACTAAACAGCAGGTGAGTGACTGCTAACCAGAAAAATCTATTTTTTTTGTTGTTGTTTTTTTGACACACCTAGTTTTTAATTGTATTTCTGGACTGGACATCCGAAAAATTCAATAAACAAATGTTAAAAAAAGAACCGACAATAATCGTAATTAATCAATTAAAATAGTTTTTTTTTTGACACACCGAGTGTTTAATTATATTTCGGGACAGTACATGTCAAAAAATCAATAATGGGTTTTGCTTACCAACCTCGACACAATTATATTAGGTACTTGGTGTTATGATTAGTGTGACCAGTAGATGGCAGTCACACATAAGAGATACCAGAGTCGTGTATAATGAGCGCCCGATTGTAGCTGAGATAGGCGCCAGCGCCCCCCGCGACCCCAAAGGGGAATAAGCGGTAGGAAATGGATGGATGGATGGGTGTATAATGAGAGTGTGGACAACTGAACAGCAGATGACATGACTGCTATCCAGAAAAATAGATGTATTTATTTTTTGACACACCTAGTATTTAATTGTATTTCTTGACTGTATATCCCAAAAATTCAATAAACAAATGTTAAAAAAAAGACCCAATAATAATCACAATAAATTAATTGAAATCGTTTTTTTTTTTTGACACACCGAGTATTTAATTGTATTTCTGGTCTGTATATGTCCAAAATTCAATAGTGGGTTGTGATTACCGACCTTGACACCATTATATTTGGTACATGGTGTTATGATTAGTGTGACCAGTAGATGGCAGTCACACATAAAATATGCCAGAGTCGTGTATAATGAGAGTGTGGTCAACTAAACAGCAGATGACATGACTGCTAACCAGAAAAATATATATATATTTTTTTTTTTTTTTTTGACATACCCAGTATTTAATTGTATTTCTGTTCTGCATATCTCAAAAATTCAATAACATTTTTTTTAAAAAAGAACGGATAATAATTACAATTAATTAATTAAAATATTTTTTGGGGAAACACGGAGTATTTTATTGTATTTCTGGACTGTATATGTCAAAAAATCAATAATGGGTTGTGCTTACTGACCTTGACGCAATTGTATTTGGTACATGGTGTTATGATTAGTGTGACCAGTAGATGGCAGTCACACATAAGAGATATCAGAGTCATGTATACATGAGAGTGTGGTCAACTAAACAGCAGATGACATAACTGCAAACCATAAAAATCTATTTTATTTTATTTTTTTGACACACCTAGTATTTATTGTATTTCTGGACTGTACATCCCAAAAATTCAATAAACAAATGTTAAAAAAAATAAAACCGATTATAATCGCAAATAATTAATTAAATTTATATATTTTTTTGACATACCGAGGATTTAATTGTATTTCTGGACTGTATATGTCAAAAAATCAATAATTGGTTGTGCTTACCGACCTTGATGCAGTGGAGGAGTTCACGAGTGAGGGAAGAGTTGATCATGAGATCGACAGGCAGATCGGTGCGGCGTCTTAAGTAATGCGGATGCTGTATCGATCCGTTGTGGTGAAGAGGGAGCTGAACCTGAAGGCAAAGCTCTCACTTTACCGGTCGATCTACGTTCCCATCCTCACCTATGGTCATGAGCTTTGGGTTATGTCCGAAACAAGATCACGGGTACAAGCGGCCGAAATAAGTTTCCTCCACCGGGTGGCAGGGCTGAGAAGCTCTACCATCCAGGAGAAGCTCAAAGTAAAGTGGGTGCTCCTCCACTTCGAGAAGAGCCAGATAAGGTGGTTCGGGCATCTGGTCAGAATGCCTTCATAGGGAGGTTTTTAGGGCACGTCCAACTGGTAAGAGGCCGAGGGGGAAGAACCAGGACACGTTGGGAAGACTATGTCCCCTGGCTGGCCTGGGAAAGCCTCGGGATCCCCCGGTAAGAGCTGGACGAAATGGCTGGGGAGAGGAAAGTCTGGGCTCCCCTGCTTAGGCTGCTGCCCCCGCGACCAGACCTCAGATAGATTGCTTTATTTTAACAACAAATCTTGCGATACATTAAACATATGTTTCTTTTTGCAAGTTGTCGAATCTCCCGGGAAATCTGAACCTCTTCCACAAAACAGTCACATGGCACAAGCGGGCAGGGAGGCTGAACCAGATCCCAAAGAGGTCACATGGTACAATTGGTCAACGGGGCTTTACACGTCATCATTTCCGGCTCCTCACCTAAACGAAGCAAACCTCCATTACTCGGTATAGCTCGGTTGGTAGAGTGGCTGTGCCAGCAACTTGATGGTTCCAGGTTCGATCCCCGCTTCCGCCATCCTAGTCACTGCCGTTGTGTCCTTGGGCAAGGCACTTTACCCACCTGCTCCCAGTGCCAACAACACTGGTTTAAAAATCTAACTTAGATATTGGGTTTCACTATGTAAAGCGCTTTGAATCACTAGAGAAAAGTGCTATATAAATAAAATTCACTTCACTACTTGACAATACGATATGACAATACAGTAATTTAGAAGCAATTAAAGTGAAATAAATATTTGAATGTTGGATCTGTAAAACATAATCTATGCAACATTTTGACCAAAGAACCACCATTACATGTTTTGTAGACCAGTGGTCCCCAACCAACGGACTGCGGCCCGGTACCGGGCCCTGGCCCTATTGGTACCAGGCCGCAGAAGAATTTTTTATAATTTTTTATAAAAAAAAAAAAAAAAAAGTGTTTTTTTTTTTTTTATTAAATCAACATAAAAAAACACAATATACACTTACAATTAGTGCACCCACCACAAAATCCTCCCTTTTTCATGACAAAAAAAAAAAATAATAAAAAAAATAAAAGATTCTCCCTCCGGGCCGCAGGAAAAATTATTAAGCGTTGACAGGTCCGCGGATACAAAAAGTTTGGGGACCACTGTTGTAGACCACAAGGAAGTGTTTAACTTTTTTTTTTTTAAATCATAATATATATAATTTTTAAATCATAATATTTAGTGCACCTTATGTATGAATAAAAGACCTGACTAGACCCGCCTAATGGTCCAGAAAATACGTTAAACACATTGATATCTGAGAAAGTACTGTACGATTCATACTTAACTTAAACCTAAAGTGAAGCTGTTTTGCCCAAAAAAAACATTCTAAAACCTTTACAAATTTGAATGGAAAATGACAAACCCTCAAATAAAACAAATATGGTGCTTAAGAAGCCAGAACATGATCTACAATTTATTCTTATTAAGTATGTTGTGTGTGTATTTATCTATTTGATATAACAGAACTTGGTTCAAAGATTTCAGTGTGTTTTTTTTCCCATTTTATTTTTATTGACATCCAGCATCAGACATTCCTATCCATTACATCATATTCACATACATCTTATATCTGTTGTCTGCCCTAAATGTCAGAATATTTTTTGTTTATATCCCAACCATACCACCCCCCCCAGAAAAAAGAAATTGCAAAAAATACAAAACAAAGTAGTATCTACAAATACATCAACTAAATAAAAAAAAAAAATTATACATTTAATATTAATAATAAACAGAAATAAATTAAAAAAATATAAACATATATATATACATATATATATATGTATATATATATATATATATATTCAATATATATATCCATATATACAATAAATATATACATACACATATGCATATACATATGCATGCATATACATACATCTACACGCACATATATATGTAAATATATATATATATTATATATACATATATATTATATATATATAAAAAAAATCTCCTGATGATTGAGGGAACCCCTCATGAAACAGATCTGTAGAGATGAAGTAGTCTTGTGATTTTTTCCCACACCTACATATATATATATATATATATATATATATATATATATATATATATATATATATATAGGCTTCACGGTGGCAGAGGGGTTAGTGCGTCTGCCTCAAAATACGAAGGTCCTGCAGTCCCGGGTTCAATCCCAGGCTCGGGATCCTTCTGTGTGGAGTTTGCATGTTCTCCCCGTGACTGTGTGGGTTCCCTCCGGGTCCTCCGGCTTCCTCCCACTTCCAAAGACATGCACCTGGGGATAGGTTGATTGGCAACACTAAATTGGCCCTAGTGTGTGAATGTGAGTGTGAATGTTGTCTGTCTATCTGTGTTGGCCCTGCGATGAGGTGGCGACTTGCCCTGGGTGTACACCGCCTTCCGCCCGATTGTTGCTGATATAGGTGCCAGCGCCCCCCGCCACCCCAAAAGGGAATAAGCGGTAGAAAATGGATGGATATATATATATATATATATATATATATATATATATATATATATATATATATATATATATATATATATATATATATATATATACATACATACATATACATGTATACATACATATACATATATATATATATATATACATACATATACATGTATACATACATATACAAATGACAAACACTCAAATAAAACAAATGGTGCTTAAGAAGCCAGAACATTATCGATAATGTATTCTTAATAAGTATTTTGTGTGTTTATTTATTTAAAATAACACAACTTGGTTCAATGATTTTAGTGTGTGTAAAAGCACTTGTTGAGCACATTCAACTATACTGTGACAATAATGATAACGGATCATTTTAATAACATTAAGCGTGAAATTATATTACACCACTAATTCACACGAATGTACAAATTAGACTTTCCACCTGTGTTCCTGGGATGTGGGAATAACAAATGTTTTAATAGAAAATTCTAAGCCGGAGGCCTGACGTGTTAAATGTCTTAATCCTGCAAATAAAATTTTAACAAGCATTTTCACAGCAGTTGTTTTGCAACAGTAAAACGTAAGCAGTATGGGATGGATCCGGTTTGCGGAATCCATCATTTTATACTAATGACGTAATCATTTTTATATTTACTCCCTGCTTCCTGAAGGAGGACAGTCTTGAATGAAAATTGAAAAATATTTCCCGTGTTATCTAGATCCTCAACAAAAATGTGGGGGTAATTCATCCCTCATTTATCCGTTTTAGCATCTGGGCGTCTGTGTTTTACTTTGTCAGCGACTTATATGAAAAAAGCTTATAAAACAATAAAGGCACTAATGACTTAGTACTTGCGTAGTGCATCAAACGCAAGAGTGGGAGACACATGTCGGAATCAGGTTGATACCAGGCAAATTCAGGTGTAGATAATGGTACTTTTTAATTATCTATCAATAAATTATTTTGTTATCGAACCTTTTAATTTGACCATAACTATCTTCAGAAGAAACACAGAACAAAGCTTTTCGACAAACACATTTTTACTTGAAGAAAAAACCGTTATGATAAAATAGATCTCAGGCTGGTGCCAAAACCCAAAATGTTTATACTCCCAAACCAGGCAAGGATGGTTTTGCTCAATCGTAGTGAGAAAAATACAACAGTTTTGATTAAAACGAGCAATCCTACTGTCAAAACCAACGACAGTAGGACTCCGGTTAGCATTGAGGTATTCCGAGGCAGAACGATTACTGTGGATCGACTACGAACATTCCAAAATAGTTGGAATCCCATTCCAAACAATCCAGTGGGTGGTGTGAGTCAAAAAGTTGGTATTGATTGGTTGAACACAAACTCGGTGTTATCATAACCCAACAACACAGAGCTGCTGTTATTCCTCCCAGCCCACAGGCTTTACCATAGCCTGCGGGCTGGTATATCGAGAAATATCATAGGCATTTGAGGGAAGCCCTCAAAACCTGTGGATACCTCAGCTGGCTGTTTGTGAATAGTGCATCCAGTTCCAGAAATAACAAGAACAGAGTGGATTAGGAAGGAAATGGTGACAGACGCAAAAAATATTGTCGTTCCACATGTATCAGGTTTATCTAAGAAACTCAGAAAATGTCAGATGAAACAAAGATTTTTTAGAAAGTCCACATTGATCAGTGTGTTTTTTATCACAAGCATTATCATTCTGGATTCTTATTTGTACCATTGCTGGGAAAGGTTGTCAGAACAGGTACCTATAGCAGTGACGTGCTGTCAGGTGAGGCAAGTGAGGCAGTGCCTCACCCTGCCACCAGGAGGGGTAAAAGGCTTAACTATGAGATGTTCAAAAAACATAGTCATTAAATAAGTTTAAATATTTATCTTTTGGTTTATGCTTTCTATGTGATTATGGTGTGGTTCCTGTATATTTGAATAATTTTCATGGTCAAAATCGCGGAAAATCTGTGTTTCCTGATCAAAATAAAGTGAGGCAGACACGGGTGGTGCCTCCAAGGCTGCACACAAAGTGTATTGAGAGTGTGCGTGAGAGGGGTCACGTGGTTGATGCCAGGGGGAAAAGGCAGGCCATGAGGCAGCAAGTACCTCTGCCTCAAAGTAGGGGGTGATATATTGTTCAATGCCTCAGCAGTAATATGACTCGCCACACTGGGAAAAATGGGGGCGCTAAAGCTAGCAGACACGTTTCTCCAGCGGAAGCCAGCCTTTTTTCTTTTTTTTTTTAAACTGTGTTTATAACAAACATGGTATTTTTATTAGAGAAAGCCAGCGTTTGTGGGTGTTATTGATGCTTCCGGTACAAATACAGAAAGGGAAGATACACTCACAATACTTGATGTACAAACCCTGTTTCCATATGAGTTAGGAAATTGTGTTAGATGTAAATATAAACGGAATACAATGATTTGCAAATCATTTTCAACCCATATTCAGTTTAATATGCTACAAAGACAAGATATTTGATGTTCAAACTATTATTTTTTTTTCTTTTTTGCAAATAATAATTAACATAGAATTTCATGGCTGCAACACATGCCAAAGTAGTTGGGAAAGGGCGTGTTCACCACTGTGTTACATCACCTTTTTCTTTTAACAACACTCAATAAACGTTTGTTAACTGAGGAAACTAATTGTTGAAGCTTTGAAAGTGGAATTCTTTCCCATTCTTGTTTTATGTAGAGCTTCAGTCGTTCAACAGTCCGGGGTCTCCGCTGTCATATTTTACGCTTCATAATGCGCCACACATTTTTGATGGGAGACAGGTCTGGACTGCAGAAGGGCAAGGAAAGTACCCGCACTCTTTTACTACGAAAGCATGCTGTTGCAACACGTGGCTTCGCATTGTCTTGCTGAAATAAGATATGATAACGTTGCTGGGATGACAACTTATGTTGCTCCAAAACCTGTATGTACCTTTCAGCATTAATGGTCCTTCACAGATGTGTAAGTTACCCATGCCTTGGGCACTAATACACCCCCATACCATCACAGATGCTGGCTTTTGAACTTTGCGCCTATAACTATCCGGATGGTTATTTTCTTTTTTGTTCCGGAGGACACCACGTCCAAAGTTTCCAAATATAATTCGAAATGTGGACTCGTCAGACCACAGAACACTTTTCCACTTTACATCAGTCCATCTCAGATGAGCTCTGGCCCAGCAAAGCCAGCGGCTGTCCTTGGTGTTGTTGATAAATGAGTTTTGCTTTGCATAGTAGAGTTTTAACTTGCACTTACAGATGTAGTGACCAACTGTAGTTACTGACAGAGGTTGCCTGAAGTGTTCCTGAGCCCATGTGGTGATATCCTTTACACACTGATGTCGCTTTTTGATGCAGTACCGCCTGAGGAAACAAATCATTGCTTACGTGTAGTGATTTCTCCGGATTCTCGGAACCTTTTGATAATTTTACGGACCATAGATGGTAAAATCCCTAAATTCCTTGCAATAGCTCGTTGAGAAATGTTGTTCTAAAACTGTTCGACAATTTGCTTCCGAATTGGTGACCCTCGCCCCATCTTTGTTTGTGAATGACTTAGCATTTCATGGAAGCTGCTTTTATACCCAATCATGGCACCCACCTGTTCCCGATTAGCCTGCACACCTGTGGGATGTTCCATATAAGTGTTTGATGAGCATTTCTCAACTATATCAGTATTTATTGCCACCTTTCCCAACTTCTTTGTCACGTGTTGCTGGCATCAAATTCAAAAGTTAATGGTCATTTGCAAAAAAAAAAAAAATTGTATCAGTTTGAACATCAAATATGTTCTCTTTGAAGCATATTTAACTGAATATGGGTTGAAAATGATTTGCAAATCATTGTATTCCGTTTATATTTACATCTAACACAATTTCCCAACTCATATGGAAACGGGGTTTTTATTTTGTTAAAAGAAAATGGGACCAAAAAGTATTTAATGACAACTTTGCCAAGTGCTTTTTGGACCAATTTGTCAAACCAGAATATCATTATGATAACGTTTTTATGAAAACAAATTGTTTTTCTGCTTTTCTGATGTGCAACCTAAATCAAAAATGGCTAGATCTGCTCATATGAATTTAAGTTAAAAAAAAGTAGGAGAAAAAAAACTCCAAAAGTATCCATGCCTCACCCGGTGTATAGTTCACCACACGCCACTGACCTACAGTATTTATTACTTCAATGCACTCTATAGTAGGTGCAATGCTCATGGTTCGTGACTCAATAGAGACATCATCAATTAAATGATGGTGCAATTGTAATGATTCAGTCTTGATGTGATCAAAAGTCGCCTTGAGACGTCCGGCGGGTCAGATGGTGGACTGCAAGTTGGGGAAAAAACCCCTGCTCTTACTTGCCTACAATTTATGTCTACTCTACCCATTTCTGTCTAAAATGAATGAATAGGTGAGTGTGTAATGATGATAGAGAGACACCGTTCTCTGATGACTGCCAGCTGTGAACCGATGAGGGTTAAAAGTCCAACAGAGAAGAAACTTCAAAATGATGGAGTGCGAGAAAAGCCCCGGACTATATAAAAAGTATTGAATATTATTGGAAGCAGATGCATTCAGAGTGTCCAGGAAATAAGTCGAAATATAACCACTTTTCACCAAACAGTGATCAGAAAGAGTCCCAAACTCCAATCACTTTTTTATTATCCCATTCCTGACATTTACTTAATGTTTCATCAAAAAAAATCCATAACTTTTGAGGAATGTTTTTTTTTTTTTTTTTAATTTTAATGAAGTGCATTTTTACAGCAGTGAGGGGATCCTAAAACATAACACACCATCCATCCATCCATTTCCTACCGCTTATTCCCTTTGGGGTCGCGGGGGCCTATCTCAGCTACAATCGGGCGGAAGGCATTGTACACCCTGGACAAGTCGCCACCTCATCGCAGACCATAACACATATTCAACATAAAACAAGCGAAGGACAAGGAAGATGTTACATTATATATATATATATAAACATTGATTGATTGATATATATATATATATATATATATATATATATATATATATATATATATATATATATATATATATATATATATATAACTGTATATATGTATATATATATATATATGTATATATATATATATGTATATATATATATATATATATATATATAACTGTATATATATATATGAAGAGTTCATATGCAAAAGCAGATAAATCCATTTTGACCGATTCTGTATATTTAAACGATTTTCTGCCTGCTGGTGTTGCCGGTACATATACAAGCGTACAATGGTTTTTTAATATCAACATACGCAAGTCATGAAAACCTAAACTTTTAAGAAATGCTGATGTAATGAATGGCTTTCAAGTAAGAGTGTTTGATGTGGTTTTACGTCAAAAGCAGATATATCCAAATTATGATATGTCGCAAAAACAGATATCTCCAAAATCGTTTTCTTTGCGGTCGTTATTTCGCATAATATTCAAGATAAAGATAGAGAGAAAAACAGAACGTGAAATTTATCGAAAGCCACATTTCAAGGTAACAACTGTTCACATTTCTTTACTTCATTATTTAACAGTTTCGATCCCTTGGTACGTATAAATCTAGCTGTCCCTGCGAACATTGTTTTTTCGTACTTGCTAACCGGACATGCTTTTTTGGAACTGTGGCCTCACATATTTACCTTGTGCTTTTCAGCACAAAATGAAAAAACAGTGTTGCAATGAAGACAATGTTTTATTAATAAAACAAGCACAAATGCTCAACCTGGTTTGCCTCTCAAAAACACTCCTGTGCAGATAACAGCTCACTCATCATCGCTATCGACATTAGCTACATGCTCGACAACATCGTTTAACGCAGCGGTGTAAAACTCACGGACACACGTGCTAGCGCCAACATCAAATAACTTCAACAGGTCATTTTTTTTCGCTGGCTTAACAGTGTTCACAGGAGAAGCTTCCAAATTATTCATGCGTGGATAACAACACTGAGTGAGTCCGCGCGCGCCGCCATTTTGTTTGTCACGTGATCCCGTACTGCAGCGCTGGTTGGGCAAACGGATATATCGGCTTTTGTGGTAAATGATCCATGGCGCTTATCGGCCTTTGCAATAAATCGCTGAAATAAATGACGTTAAAAGCGGCATTTGTCCGCATTTGCAAACAAATTGATTTTGGTATACCACAATAGAAGTGGCGGACTATATATTACCGAGGCTGGGCTAAACTTTATCAAAATGGCGTTTATCGGTTTTTGCGTATGAACTCTTCATATATACATACATACATATGTATATATAACTGTATATATACATATATATATATGTATATATATATATATATATATATATATAAAACTGTATATATGTATATATATATACATACATATATATGTATATATATAACTGTATATATATATATATATATATAAAACTGTATATATGTATATATATATATACATATATATGTATATATATAACTGTATATATATATACTATATATATACAGTGTAACATACACTATATATATATATATATGTATATATATATATATGTATATATATATATTTATATTTATATATATATATATATGTATATATATATATGTATATATATATATATTTTTTTATTTTTTATTTGTATTTATATATATATATATATATATATATATATATATATATATATATATATACATATATATATATTTATATATATATATATATATATACATATACATATATTTATATATATATATATATATATATATATATATATATATATATATATATATATATATATATGGTTCAATACCTAGTACCAACCTCGCCATGTCCGTTGTGTCCTGAGCAAGACACTTCACCCTTGCTCCTGATGGGTGCTGGTTAGCGCCTTGCATGGCAGCTCCCTCCATCAGTGTGTGAATGTGTGTGTGAATGGGTAAATGTGGAAGTAGTGTCAAAGCGCTTTGAGTACCTTGAAGGTAGAAAAGCGCTATACAAGTACAACCCATTTATTATTTATTTATATACATACATTTTTTATTTTTTTTAAGTAAAATGTATGTTGCATTTAAACTCTGATAATTACAATTTGTTCAGAAAGTTACTTAAGTAAATATAGTGTGTTACTCCCCAGCTCATGTGTTAGTAATAATACAGTTGTGTTATTATATTATTGAAGTGTCTTTGGGTTCACGGTGGACATTTCTGTGTTGTAAGATCAGCATCAATATTCATAAGCTTTGACATCTGAGGAGATTGCAGTAACGCAGTGGCGGGCTGTGCGATTCCCACCTGGGCCTAAATAATTACCTCTCAAAATACCATAAATGATGTCACCACATGACCATTGCTGGAGAATAACCATACAGAAACACATTTATGCACTACTTCGTATTGAAACACCTCAACCGTATACAAATTGGGGTTAGCGGGAGGGGTGTATTGTAGCGTCCCGGAAGACTTAGTGCTGCAAGGGATTCTGGGTATTTGTTATGTTGTGTTTATGTTGTGTTACGGTGCCGATGTTCTACCGAAATGTGTTTGTCATTCTTGTCTGGTGTGGGTTAACAGTGTGGCGCATATTTGTAACAGTGTTAAAGTTGTTTACACGGCCACCCTCAGTGTGACCTGTATGGCTGTCGATCAAGTATGCCTTGCATTCACTTGTGCGTGTCGCATATATTATGTGACTGTTTGTACGGAGGAAAAGTGAACGTGAAGACAGGTTGTCGAGGACGCTAAAGGTAGTGCCGATAGGCACGCCCCCAATATCGTTGTCTGCGTGTAATTCCGGACAATGTTTGCCACGGGAGATTTTCCGGAGGGGCACTGAAATTCGTGAGTCTCCCGGGAAAATCAGTAGGGTTGGCAAGTATGAGTCTCGTTAACATCAGGCTGCCTAGATAGGCTACTGTCAACAACTTGTGACCTGATTGGTTATCTCAACTGTCTATCAACCCTATGTGTTCTCGAATTCATCAGCTAACGGTCTCGGTGAGTATCCAATCATAGGATGCATAAATGTCACGTTCAACGTGAGGCCAGCTACAAGGCCTTACTGCAAACAACTTGTGATCTAATTGGCTATGGCAATTATCCATCAACTGTATGTGCCTGTTCACTTACAGTACATGGACGCCCGCATTGTTCATTTGGAAGGCCCCGGACAAATTTTGTACAGCATGGCAACATAAGCTGGCTGAATTCTGATTGAATACATACTAAAACTAAAAATAACTATCATGTCTTTGTGATCGTGTTTTGTTTAGTTGTGGTAGATTACTTCAAGACTCCATTAGTTTGTTTTTTCACTCCATTCTTTTGTTTCCATGCCTACAAATCTGTTCACCTGTCCTCACGACTCACGCACCTGATTCATTTGAACTCACGCACCTGTTTTCAAGCACCACAGCACTATTCAAGCCTGTAGTTGCCAGGCAGTCAGCCTGGCGACATCATCCTCTACACACCCTTGCTCCATGCTGATGATCCATGCTCTTTTCTCGTTCCCCGTAAGTTTTGTTATTCCTGCCATAGTTTGCAAGTTTTGTTTTATGTCCATAGTTTATGTTGTAGTAATAGTTTTGTTTCATTGCCAAGTGTTTGTACCTCCTCTGTGAGCGCCTTTTGTTTGTTCCTTTTTTTGAGTTAAGATTAAAATATGTCGTTACCTTCACATTGTGTCAGATCCAGTCAATTTGCACCTCGAGAAAACAAACCACACCAAAGTCCACGTCTTGACAATTACAGCACTGGAAGGAGCATAATACAGTATGACATCAATCAATCAATCAATGATTGTTTGAACAGCCCTAAATCAATAGTGTCTCAAAGGGCTGCACAAACCACAATGACATCCTCGGTAGAGCCCACATAAGGGCAAGGAAAACTCACACCCAGTGGGACGTCGGTGACAATGATGACTATGAGAAACCTTGTAGAGGACCTCATATGTGGGCAACCCCTCCCCTCTAGGGGAACCGAAAGCAATGGATGTCGAGCAGGTCTAACATGATGCTGTGAAAGTTCAATCTATAATGGATCCAACACAACCGTGAGAGTCCAGTCCAAAGTGAATCCAACACAGCAGAGAGAGTACCGTCCACAGTGGAGCCAGCAGGAAACCACCCCAAGCGGAGGCGGATCAGCAGCGCAGGGATGTCCCCAACCGATACACAGGTGAGTGGTCCATCCTGGGTCCCGACTCAGGACAGCCAGTACGTCATCCATGGCCACCGGACTGGACCCCTCCAGTGGGACAGTGGAGAAAAAGAAAAGAAACGGCAGATCAACTGGTCTAAAAAGGGGGTTATTTAAAGGCTAAAGTATACATATGAGTTTTAAGGTGAGACTTAAATGCTTCTACTGAGGTAGCAGCTCGAACTGTTACTGGGAGGGCATTCCAGAGTACTGGAGCCCGAAAGAGAAACGCTCTATAGCCCGCAGACTTTTTTTGGAGCTCTGGGAATCACTAATAAGCCGGAGTCCTTTGAACGCAGATTTCTTGCCGAGACATATGGTACAATACAATCGGCAAGATAGGCTGGAGCTAGACCGCGTAGTACGTAAGTAGTAAAACCTTAAAGTGCACAGGAAGCCAGTGCAGGTGAGCCAGTTTAGGCCTAATATGATCAAACGTTCTTGTTCTTGTCAAAAGTCTAGACATGAAGAAGAGATGAGTATGTTTAGATATTTAGGGAAAGTAATTCAAAAATTATTTTATCTTTAATTATGATCATGATTTCTGGTAATGTTAGTCCAGCAGAGGAGGGCCTTGCACCACTGCAGTAACGTGATATTTTGAGGCTGAGCTCGTAAAGGCCATCAGTCTTAGGTGGGAAGCCAGTTATTTATACTAATATTCCGGCGCCTTTTGAGGTCCCCCACCTCTCGGCCGCGCCCATGCTTGACAATCTTATATTCCCAGACCACCACTGGGGATTTGGGTTCACACTTTGATCCCGACCATCAGTGGGATTTGGAACATGGGTGGTCTTGCTGGGAGTAAAATAATAAGGAAGAAATAGGGCAGCGTTAATGCTGAGCTCAGCACAGTCACAACAGAAAGTCAGACACTTAAAGCTCTGTGCGCGTAACAAGAAATATATGTTCAACCATTTCTAGTGACAGGAAGATTTTTTTAACATATTTTCTAAATTATCACACTTTTGCTGTCATTCAATTTTCCAGGTCAACATACTGCTGCTTGCAAGATTCAGCCGGTCGAAGAGTTTTTGCATACATACCTGTGTCTTGGCAAGATTTACGGACCTTGTCGTTTGAGTTAGAAACACGTTTTCATTGTCTGTCTGTCTCTCTCGGTGTGTGTGTGTGTGTTTTCTTGTATTGCTTCACTTCTTGAGACATCAGCAAGGAAAAGTACCTTCCATATGAGAACCGTTGAACATATTAGGACCGATATCATGGTCCCGATACGGAGAACCATTGCATCTGATAGAAAGCCAAATACTAGAGTCTGTGAACATTGCTCCAAAGTCAGGATTTTTTTGGTTGATTTATTGTAAATATAAAAGTAAACATTGATTGATTGATTAGTAAACATTGGTGCAAAGGCAGCAATATATGGGATCTGAGCCGAGGATGTTGTTGTGGCTTGTGCAGCCCTTTGAGACACTCGTGATTTAGGGCTATTTAAGTAAACATTGATTGATTGATATCCATCCCCGAAATAACCGGTGCTGACGTAAGACAATCAATCAATCAATCAATGTTTATTTATATAGCCCCAAATCACAAATGTCTCAAAGGACTGCACAAATCATTACGACTACAACATCCTCGGAAGAACCCACAAAAGGGCAAGGAAAACTCACACCCAGTGGGCAGGGAGAATTCACATCCAGTGGGACGCCAGCGACAATGCTGACTATGAGAAACCTTGGAGAGGACCTCAGATGTGGGCAACCCCCCCCCTCTAGGGGACCGAAAGCAATGGATGTCGAGCGGGTCTAACATGATACTGTGAAAGTTCAATCCATAGTGGCTCCAAGACAGCAGTGAGAGTCCCGTCCACAGGAAACCATCTCAAGCGGATCAGCAGCGTAGAGATGTCCCCAACCGATACAGGCGAGCGGTCCATCCTGGGTCCCGACGAGCGGTCCATCCTGGGTCTCGACTCTGGACAGTCAGTACTTCATCCATGGTCATCGGACCGGACCCCCTCCACAAGGGAGGGGGGGACATAGGAGAAAGAAAAGAAGCGGCAGATCAACTGGTCTAAAAAGGAGGTCTATTTAAAGGCTAGAGTATACAGATGAGTTTTAAGATGAGACTTAAATGCTTCTACTGAGGTAGCATCTCGAACTGTTACCGGGAGGGCATTCCAGAGTACTGGAGCCCGAACGGAAAACGCTCTATAGCCCGCAGACTTGTCTCATATGTTACCATAGGATGAACAAATACACTATGGTACTAAGACTGTAGGGGCCAATAACAGTTAGCTTCTACAGCTGGGTTGCTTAAAGTGCGGCACAGGGGCCATCTGTGGCGCGTAACTCGTTTGTCAGAAAAATAGAGATCTCATTTTCACTCCTGGGGGTGAAAACTATCAAAATTAAATGAGTTCCAAAAAGGAGGGATTTTTCAAATTGACAGCGTGTCGATTTTAAAAGTGCTCCCCCTCTGGTCAACATATGAAATAACAAGTGTGTGTCGAAATTTGATGTGCTCCCCCTCTGGCCAATAAGTAATAAGTGTGTGTAAGAAATTGAAATGCAGCACCTTTGGCCAAAATTAATCACAAAAAAAAAAATACATATGTATATTGAGAAATACTGTAATAACTTGAAATAACTAAAAGCTCATTGTTTTTGTATTTGCATAGTATGTATATATTATTAATGGTGTCAATACAAATATTTATATATCTAGAAAGGGTGGTCCTCAAGAGGTAGGAATTTTTCAGAGGTCTCAAGAAGGTAACAAATACAAAAGTGTCTGTGTGTGTGTGTGTGTGTGTGTGTGTGTGTGTGTGTGTGTGTGTGTGTGTGTGTGTGTGTGTGTGCGTGTGTGTGTGTGTGTGTGTGTGTGTGTGTGTGTGTGTGTGTGTGTGTGTGTTCTTGTATTGCTTCACTTCTTGAGACATCAACAAGGAAAAGTACCTTCCATATGAGGACCGGTGAACAAGTTCGGACCGAAATCATGGTCCCGATACGGAGAACCATTGCATTTGAAAGAAAGCCAAATACTACAGTCCGTGAACATTGCTCCAAAGTCAGGATTTTCTTGTTGATTTACTGTGTGTATAAAAGTAAACATGTGCAGGTGGAAAGGCAGCAATATGTGATAAAACAAGACGGCAGCCAAAGAAGAACTTCCCTATTGGACTGTCCATTGGGCTGTATAAGTAAAAATTGATTGATTTATATCCAGCCTCGAAATAACCCGCCAGGTGAACAGCGGATTTTATGACTTCCGGTGCTGACGTAAGACAACCCGCGTCTCATATGTGACCATAGGATGAACAAATACACTACGGTACTAAGACTATAGTGGCCATTAACAGTTAGCTTCTACAGCTGGGTTGCACAAAGTGCGGCACAGGGGCCATCTGTGGTCCGTAACT
Source organism: Nerophis ophidion (assembly GCF_033978795.1). Classification (NCBI taxonomy): domain Eukaryota; kingdom Metazoa; phylum Chordata; class Actinopteri; order Syngnathiformes; family Syngnathidae; genus Nerophis; species Nerophis ophidion. The sequence goes on along the minus strand of NC_084627.1, from coordinate 38,717,881 downwards.
CGTTTGTCAGAAAAATAAAGATCTCATTTTCACTCCTGGGGGTGAAAACTATCAAAATTAAGTGAGTTCCAAAAAGGAGGGATTTTTCAAATTGACTGTGTGTCGGTTTTAAAAGTGCTCCCCCTCTGGTCAACATATGAAATAACAAGTGTGTGTCAATATTTGATGTGCTCCCCCTCTGGCCAATAAGTAATAAGTGTATGTAAGAAATTGAAATGCAGTACCTTTGGCCAAAATTAATTAAAAAAATAAAATACATATGTATTATGAGACATACCATAATAACTTGAAATAGATAATGAAGATTAAAAACAAATTACGAACAAAAAATAACTAAAAGCTTATTTTTTTGTATTTGCATTGTATGTATATATTATTAATGGTGTGTATAAAAATATTTATATATCTAGAAAGGGTGGTCCTCAAGAGGTAGGAATTTTTCAGAGGTCTCAAGAAGGTAACAAATACAAAAGTGTGTGTGTGTGTGTGTGTGTGTGTGTGTGTGTGTGTGTGTGTGTGTGTGTGTGTGTGTGTGTGTGTTCTGGTAATGCTTACTTAATGGGGACATTGCTCTGTTTACACAGTCACCTTTAGGGGACCTCCGACGGTATGGGGACCAAAAAAACAGGTCCCCTAAAGGGAAACCTTTTTAAATGATAGTCAGATCCATTCTGAAGATCCCTAAGTGCTTTGGCCCATAAAACATGTTTACTTGTTAGTTTGAGCATGAGACATTTGCACAGCAGCCCCCTCATCGGGCTGTAGCTGGTACTGCACTCGCTGCTCTGCTAACACTTCTCCCGTATAGTTAATCACTTCCACCTGGTGAAAGTTCCTATGAGAGGACAGCTGTATGCTATATTCTGAGGATCATATCATATTTAATTTGACTTTTTTTTAATAAATGGTCCTCAGTAGTCCCGAACAAATTTGTGTGAATTATGTAACATGATTTAAATTTGGTCCCCATGAACCATGTTAACTTTTTTCCCCCAGGGTCCCCACTGGGGACTCCCCAGTAAGAATGATCAGAACATTACTTCATCAATCCAGAGATTTAAAGATGTGTATGAGCTAACTGGCCATTTTACCTTCCACAACTTGTGGAAAGGGTGGTCCCCACAAGTCATGAACAAAGTCCAAATGATAGCCAGTGTGTGTGTGTGTGTGTGTGTTCTTGCCTACAGCAATTTGTCAGGTGGTGGGGGCCTCCATAGGGTTCTCAGAGGGCTCGTTGCAGTCTGTGAGTCAGGTGTACTTCCAGACAGACTGCTGAGGAGACTGACACTGATGGAAGGACACGGTAATAACCGTTAATGTAGTCCAGGTGTAGCCGACGAACACGTGGCCTAATTCAAATGGCCTGAGGTTATGCAACAGTTTACAGTTGCGTTATAAATCATCATGTACGAAGTTGTTTCTTTAACAAAAAATCTCTAAGAAAGGTTCATTGGTAAGTTTTTCGTTGGAGATCCGTTCCGTTTCCCATGATAAATAACGCAAATCAAAGAGCAGAAAATGCATAACATAAAAAGTAATGCCTAGAACGGGGGCCAGCTCTAGAGCCGCCCTAGGGTCTCCCTGGACCTCTTCCAGGGATGTGTGAAAAACGTTTTTAAAAAAAATGTGTTTGTTTTACAAACCCCGTTTCCATATGAGTTGGGAAATTGTGTTAGATGTAAATATAAACGGAATACAATGATTTGCAAATCCAAATCTCGGCCCAGAGAAGCCGGCGGCGTGTCCGGATGTTGTTGATAAAAATTCACTCCTGTTACTTTCAGTCCACTGTCTCAAATGATTAACCTTCAGCAAAAAAAAAAACATTTTTCGGAAAATGTTGGATGAATACATATTTTGGGTAGATCATCCATCCATCCATCCATTTTATACCGCTTGTCCCTTTTGGGGTTGCGGGGGATGTTGGAGGCTATCTCAGCTACAATCGGGCGGAAGGTGGCGTACACCCTGGACAAGTCGCCATCTCATTGCAGGGTATTCATCCTATTTGTTTTTTGCTAAAAACTCACTCCTGTTACTTTCAGTCCAGTGTCTCAAATAATTAACCTTCAGCAAAAAAATATTTTTATAAAAATGTTGGATGAATACATATTTTGGGTAGACCATCCATCCATTTTCTACCGCTTGTCCATTTTGGGGTCTTGGGGGGGTGTTGGAGCCTATCTCAGCCGCATTCAGGTGGAATGCAGGTTATTAATCCTATTTGCTATTTTTTTTGCTAAAAACTAACTCCTGTTACTTTCAGTCCAGTGACTTAAATGATTAACCTTCAGCAAAAAAAACATTTTTATAAAAATGTTGGATGACTACATATTTTGGGTAGATCATCCATCAATCCATCCATCCATCCATTTTTCTACCGCTTGTCCCTTTTGGGGTCACGGGTGGATGCTGGAGCCTATCTCAGCCGCATTCAGGCGGAAGGCGGGTTATCAATCCTATTTGCTTTTTTTTTTGCTAAAAACTCACTCCTGTTACTTTCAGTCAACTATCTCAAATGAAAAAATGTTTCTAAAAATGTTGGATGAATACATATTTTGGGTAGACCATCCATCCATTTTATACCGCTTGTCCCTTTTGGGGTCACGGGTGGATGCTGGAGCCTATCTCAGCCCCATTCAGGCGGAAGACGGGGTATCAATCCTATTTTCAATTTTTTTGCTAAAACTCACTCCTGTTACTTTAAGTCCAGTGTCTCAAATGATTCATCTTCAGCAAAAAAAGTATTCTTTAAAAATTTGGGATGAATACGTATTTTGGGGAGATCATCCATCCATTTTATACCGCTTGTCCTTTTTGGGATAGCGGGGGGTGTTGGAGCCTATCTCAGCCGCATTCAGGCGGAAGGCGGGTTATCAAACCTATTTGCAATTTTTTGCTAAAAACTCACTCCTGTTACTTTCAGTCAATGATCTCAAATGAAAAACTTGTTCTAAAAATGTTGGATGAATACATATTTTGGGTAGATCATCCATTCATCCGTCTTTGCTAAAAACTCACTCCTGTTACTTTCATTCCAGTGTCTCAAATGATTTATTTTCAGCCCAAAAAATATTTTCTAAAAATGTTGGATGAATACACATTTTGGGTAGATCTTCCATCCATCTATCCATTTTCTACTGCTTGTCCCTTTTGGAGTCGCTGTGGGTGCTGGAGCCTATCTCAGCTGCATTCAGGCGGAAGGCAGGGTATCAATCCTATTTTCAATTTTTTTGCTAAAACTCACTCCTGTTACTTTAAGTCCAGTGTCTCAAATGATTCATCTTCAGCAAAAAAAAGTATTCTCTAAAAATTTGGGATGAATACGTATTTTGGGGAGATCATCCATCCATCCATCCATCCATCCATTTTATACCGCTTGTCCTTTTTGGGATCGCGGGGGGTGTTGGAGCCTATCTCAGCCGCGTTCAGGCGGAAGGCGGGTTATCAAACCTCTTTGCTATTTTTTGCTAAAAACTCATTCCTGTTACTTTCAGTCAATTATCTCAAATGAAAAACTTGTTCTAAAAATGTTGGATGAATACATATTTTGGGTAGATCATCCATTCATCCGTCTTTGCTAAAAACTCACTCCTGTTACTTTCATTCCAGTGTCTCAAATGATTATTTTTCAGCCCAAAAATTGTTTTTCTAAAAATGTTGGATGAATACACATTTTGGGTAGATCTTCCATCCATCCATCCATTTCCTACTGCTTGTCCCTTTTGGGTCGCGGGGGTGTTGGAGCCTATCTCAGTTGCATTCAGTTGGAAGGCGGGGTATCAATCCTATTTTCTTTTTTTGTTGCTAAAAACTCAATCCTGTTACTTTCAGTCCAGTGTCTCAAATGATTAATCTTCAGCAAAAGAAGTATTTTCTAAAAATGTTGGATGAATACGTATTTTGGGGAGATCATCCATCCATCCATCCATTTTATACCGCTTGTCCTTTTTGGGATCGCGGGGGGTGTTGGAGCCTATCTCAGCCGCATTCAGGCGGAAGGCGGGTTATCAAACCTATTTGCAATTTTTTGCTAAAAACTCACTCCTGTTACTTTCAGTCAATGATCTCAAATGAAAAACTTGTTCTAAAAATGTTGGATGAATACATATTTTGGGTAGATCATCCATTCATCCGTCTTTGCTAAAAACTCACTCCTGTTACTTTCATTCCAGTGTCTCAAATGATTTATTTTCAGCCCAAAAAATATTTTCTAAAAATGTTGGATGAATACACATTTTGGGTAGATCTTCCATCCATCTATTCATTTTCAACTGCGTGTCCCTTTTGGTGTGGCGGAGGGTGCTGGAGCCTATGTCAGCCGCATTCAGTTGGAAAGCGGGGTATCAATCCTATTTGCTAATTTTTTTTGCTAAAAACTCACTCCTGTTACTTTCAGTCCAGTGTCTCAAATGATTAATCTTCAGCAAAAAAAAATATTTTCTAAAAATGTTTGATGCATACTTATTTTGGGTGGATCAATATGTGTATTAAAAGATTTGGAGTTGCAAAACTTGTATTTTGAGAGTGAAAATACATGTGGTTGTTTTAATGGTGTGGAAGGTAAAGTGCTGAGAGAAACATTTGAGGGGGGGGGGGGGGATCAGTGCTTATGGCGAACATAGTTCACAAGATCATATCTGATCCTACAAGCCATTAAGTTTGACAGAATGATGGAGTTTTTAGAATGTATCAGGGGAACACTGACATGTGTGTGACAGGTGCATTGGTGTGAATGTGAAGGAGTGAGACAGATAATATAATGATTTGTTTATTTTTAAAGGAAATGTTTTTTTTTAAAAATACAGCTGTGGTCTAAAATGTACATAGACTTGTAAAGAACATAAAGTCATGGCTGTCTTGAGTTTCCAATAATTTTTACAACTCTTATTTTTTGTGATCGAGTGATTGGAGCACATACTTGTTGGTCACAAAAAATCATTAATGAAGTTTGGTTCTTTTATTAATTTATAATGGGTCTACTGAAAATGTGAGCAAATCTGCTGTATACAAACAGCAATGTTAATATTTGCTTACATATCCCTTGGCAAGTTTTACTGCCATAAAGTGCTTTTGGTAGCCATCCACAAGCTTCTGGCAAGATTCTGGTTGAATTATTGACCAATCCTTTTGACAAAATGTGTACAGTTCAGCTAAATTTGTTGGTTTTCTAAAATTGACTTGTTTCTTCAGCATTGTCCACAAGTTTAAGTCAGGACTTTGGGAAAGGCCATTATAAAACCTTAAATCTAGCCTGATTTTGCCATTCCTTTACCACTTTTTATGTGTGTTGGGGTCATTGTCCTGTTGGAACACCCAACTGCGCCCAAGACCCAAACTCCAGCCTCATGATTTTGGGTTGTCCTGAAGAATTTGGAGATAATCCTCCTTTTTCATTGTCCCATTTACTCTCCGTAAAGCACCAGTTCCGTTGGCATCAAAACAGCCCCAGAGCATACCGTATTTCCTTGAATTGCCGACGGGTTTGCTAATTAATTTAAAACCTCTTCTAACTCCGGCGTTTACCAAAGGCATGCGGTAAATTTAGGCCTGCGCTTATAAATTTGAGTGTGATGTAAGGATACCATCATGAAAAGCACATTTAATTAAAAAAAAACGTTATTATGGTCTTACCTTTACTTATAAATGAAGTCCATGCGCAGCTCCTTCTGATCAAAAGCATCGATAACTTGTTTGTAGAAGTCTTCCTTATCTTTCTTCAATTTTAAAAGTTTCTCTATCTCGATGGAGATCTTCCTTTATTACCTCCTGCTTTGATTGAAAGTCCAGTTTAGAAAACTGTTTTATTTTAGATATGTAAGCCTCCATGGTAAAAGTGCAAGCGAGAGGAAAAAATAAACGATCGCTGCTCACTCTTGCTGCTTGATGTCACTTCTTCTGCAGCCGAGTTGTCGCAAGAAGGATCACTAGCGCCCTCTACCACCAGGAGGCGGGAGTCATTTAATGACTCATATTTGACACACACAGCTATGGTATATTAATAAAACATAGCTGCTTACTGTTCTTTTTAGAATATTTAAAAGCTTTGACCTTAAATCCGACTGAATAATAATAATAAGACTCAAAGCGCTCACAGAAAAGTGGGACTCATCATTCATTCACACCTGGTGATGGTAAGCTACATCAGTAGCCACAGCTGTCCTGGGGTAGACTGACTGATTAGCTCTTAATCATCTTCCCTTTATTCGATTTCAAATTATTGAAATCAGCCTCCTCCATTTTGAAAATGATGAAAGGTGAAGTGTCACTCGTGACATGACGCGTTTGACCCGGGGGAAATTCTAGGCATATGCTAATTCTTTTGCGAAACAAGTTTGACCCGGCATAAATTCTAGACATGCGGTAATAAAAATAATATTTAGCAAAACGAGTTTGACCCGGCAGTAATTCTAGGTAGGCGCATACTATATACCTGGCGGCAATTCTAGGAAATACGGTAATACTACCATCACCAAAAAGAAGAACCATGATAAACATTCTGATTGTATTCACCCATTCATTCTTTCATTCTCAAAATAATTTAACTCATCTCATAGTATGAAATACAACTTACTTCACCAGTTATTTATTTATTTATTTTTATTGTGATTACTTATGGAGTATATTGTGAATACATTGAGAACAGGAAGTGAACAAAAGTTTTAGCAACTGTTATGTAAAAGAAAAGGGGTAGGATTAAATAAGCTCTGCTTCTTCCTACTCCTTTTCGAACATGTTGAAAAGAGAAACTGGCGATGTATCTTGTTGTATGCTTGCATGTTCGAAATAAACTCAAACTCAACTCAACCATGCTCGACGGTAGGTAGGGTGTTCTTGGGAGTAAAGGCCTCAGCTTTTTTACTTCAAAAATATTGCTGGGTATTGTGGCCAAGTAGATAAATTGGTGTTTCATCTGACATCACATGGACAAAGATAAGACTTTCTGGAGGAAATTATGTGCTCCAATCACTTTATCACAAAAAAATAAGAGTTGTCGAAATGATTGGAACCTCAAGACAGCCATGACATTATGTTCTTTACAAGTGTATGTAAACTTTTTACCACAATTGTAACTTCCCGATTACTATGCAGAGGTTTATAGGACCGCAAAATAAAGACAACACTCTCCTTTGGAGAACAAAGAACACAACAGACATTAATAATTCCATAAATTTAAAGTTCATAATCAAAAGGAGGTAGCAACAACATTTTTAAAAACATTTGAGATGTTTTCGAAGCGAGCACTAGGTCCTTGTGAAGGTGACTGAAGAGAGCTTCAAGTGAAAACAAAGACTCTTCTATGCATCCTAATTCTGAACCACAGCCAAGCAGCACAGTCTACTTCTAAAACTGAAACTGGATCTGTTTATAGTCCAAGTTCCTAATCGCTTATCTCACGTGCCTGTCAGACTTCCAACATGGAAACATTATATTATTAACTATAGTATAAAGGAAACCTTTATAATCAGCTAATTTATCAACCAGGAATTTGGGGAATTTTAAGAACAGTTTCCTGCATAAAATGTACCCCTGTGAGCATAGACCCCTGAAATACAGGATCACACCTCAGACATGCATGATACTGTGCAGGTCCTGAGTTTAAAATTGGACGATTCTCGTTCCAGGTCCTCTTTTTGATTAAGGTTCCTAACAATTGTCGAAGAGGCAGTGCCCAAAATGTACTATATATGTATCACCCCACAACGAGAGGATGAAGAAAAAGAAGGAGCTTATTGACTGTGTCCAAGACTGCAATAGCGGATGCGCACAAATTTATGCAGATCCCAAATACAAAACCTGTGTAAATCGTGTCATGATCCGTGGTCTGGATCATGTTTAGTTTAGTTATTTTCTGTTATTTTGGACTCCCTTTGTTGTTTGTGCACTTTGTGAGTTAGTTTGGTCACCATGGTAACGTATTCATTTCACCTGCTGTGGGTTCCAGACGCACACCTGTTTTTGTTAATTACTTTCCTATTTAAGCCTGCCTTGTCCCGTCAGTCAGTCTTGGTCCCTTGTTTGCGGTAAGCAACAATCACGTATGCTATTCTTGTTTCCTGAACCTGTGCTAGTGTTAGCAATAGCTTCCGTGCGTTCGGCACGCATTTATTTTGTGTGTTTCGTTTGTTTTTGTACCAGTGTTTTTGTTATTAAATCATCTTACCTTTACGTTGTTGTCCAGAGTGTCCATATTTGCACTGGAGGAACGATCCCGCAGTAAAATGCCACCCACATGTGACAAATCGTAAATAAAAACAAAATACAATGATTTGCAAATCCTTTTCAACCTACATTCAATTGAATAGACTGCAAAGACTTAGCGTTTGAAATGGAAAACGTTGTTATTTTTTGCAAATAATAGCTCATTTGGATTTTTTGAAGTTTGAAAAAATCTGGCACAATTGGCAAAAAAGACTGAGAAAGTAGAGGAATGCTCATCAAACGCTTATTTGGAACATCCCACAGGTGGACAGGCTAATGTGGAACAAATGGGTGCCATGATTGAGTATAAAAGCAGCTTCCATGAAATTCACAAACAAGGACGAGCTGAGGGTCACCGCTTTGTGAACAAATGCGTAAGAATATTGTTGAACAGTTTAAAAACAACTTTTCTCAACAAGATAGTGCAAGGAACTTAGGGTTTTCACCATCTACGGTCTGTAATATCAGCAAAAGGTTCAGAGAATCTGAAGAAATCGCTGCACGTAAGTGGCAAGACCAACATTGAATGCCCATGACCCTCAGGCAGTACTGCATCAAAAAACAATGTGTAAATGATATCCCCACATGGGCTCAGGAACACTTCAGAAAACCACTGTCAGTAATTACAGTTGGTTGCTACTTCTGCAAGTGCAAGTTAAAACTCTACTATGCAAAGCTAAACCCTTTTATCAACAACACACAGAAACGCCGCCAAATTCGCTGAGGTTGAGCCAATCTAAGATGGACTGATGCAAAGTGGAAAGGTGTTCACTGGTCTGATGAGTCCACATTTCAAATCGTTTTTGAAAACTGCAGACTTCGTGTCCCAAAAGAGGAAAAGAACCATCTGGGCTGTTATATTGTTCAATGTAAGGACACAAATCATGTATATTTAGCTGGTGTGCTATTGTGCGCTTAGCTGTTGTGTAGCTGCTAGCTCCTGGTGGCCTACAGCTGACCATGTTTCGTAAATGACTATTTTTGCACAAGTAAAAAAAACTGCACACTGTCTGTAATATCAGCAAAAGGTTCAGAGAATCTGGAGAAATCGCTGCACATAAGTGGAAAGACCAACTTTGAATGCCCGTGACCCTCAGGCGGTACTGCATCAAAAACCAGTGTGTAAAGGATATCACCACATGGGCTCGGGAACACTTCAGAAAACCACTGTCAGTAACTACAGTTGGTCGCTACGTCTGTAAGTGCAAGTTAAAACTCTACTATGCAAAGCTAAACCCTTTTATCAACAACACACAGAAACGCCGCCAACTTCGCTGGGGTTGAGCCAATCTAAGATGGACTGATGCAAAGTGGAAAGGTGTTCAGTGGTCTGATGAGTCCACATTTCAAATCGTTTTTGAAAACTGCAGACTTCGTGTCCCAAAAGAGGAAAATAACCATCTGGGCTGTTATATTGTTCAGTGTAAGGACACAAATCATGTATATTTAGCTGGTGTGCTATTGTGCGCTTAGCTGTTGTGTAGCTGCTAGCTCCTGGTGGCCTACAGCTGACCATGTTTCGTAAATGACTATTTTTGCACAAGTAAAAACACTGCACACTGTCTGTAATATCAGCAAAAGGTTCAGAGAATCTGGAGAAATCGCTGCACTTAAGTGGAAAGACCAACATTGAATGCCCGTGACCCTCAGGCGGTACTGCATCAAAAACCAGTGTGTAAAGGTTATCACCACGTGGGCTCAGGAACACTTCAGAAAACCACTGTCAGTAACTACAGTTGGTCGCTACGTCTGTAAGTGCAAGTTAAAACTCTACTATGCAAAGCTAAACCCTTTTATCAACAACACCCAGAAACGCCGCTAACTTCGCTGGGGTCGAGCTCATCTACGATGGACTGATGCAAAGTGGAAAGGTGTTCAGTGGTCTGACGAGTCCACATTTCAAATTGTTTTTGAAAACTGTGGACGTCGCGTCCCAAAAGAGGAAAAGAACAATCCGGATTGTTATATTGTTCAGTGTAAGGACACGAATCATGTATGTTTAGCTGATGTGCTATTGTGTGCTTAGCTGTTGTGTAGCTGCTTGCTCCTGGTGGCCTACAGCCGACCATGTTTCGTAAATGACTATTTTTGCACAAGTAAACACACTGCACACTGTCCGTAATATCAGCAAAAGGTTCAGAGAATCTGGAGAAATTGCTGCACGTAAGTGGCAAGACCAACATTGAATGCCCATGACCCTCAGGCAGTACTGCATCAAAAAACAATGTGTAAATGATATCACCACATGGGCTCAGGAACACTTCAGAAAACCACTGTCAGTAACTACAGTTGGTTGCTACTTCTGCAAGTGCAAGTTAAAACTCTACTATGCAAAGCGAAAGCCATTTATCAACAACACCCAGAAACGCCGCCAACTTAGCTGGGGTCAAGCCGATCTAAAATGGACTGATGCAGAGTGGAAAGGTGTTCACTGGTCTGATGAGTCCACATTTCAAATCGTTTTTGAAAACTGCAGACTTCGTGTCCCAAAAGAGGAAAAGAACCATCTGGGCTGTTATATTGTTCAGTGTAAGGACACAAATCATGTATATTTAGCTGGTGTGCTATTGTGCGCTTAGCTGTTGTGTAGCTGCTAGCTCCTGGTGGCCTACAGCTGACCATGTTTCGTAAATGACTATTTTTACACAAGTAAAAACACTGCACACTGTCTGTAATTATAGCAAATGGTTCAGAGAATCCGGAGAAATCGCTGCACGTAAGTGGAAAGACCAACATTGAATGCCCGTGACCCTCAGGCGGTACTGCATCAAAAACCAGTGTGTAAAGGATATCACCACATGGGCTCAGGAACACTTCAGAAAACCACTGTCAGTAACTACAGTTGGTCGCTACGTCTGTAAGTGCAAGTTAAAACTCTACTATGCAAAGCTAAACCCTTTTATCAACAACACACAGAAACGCCGCCAACTTTGCTGGGGTCGAGCTCATCTAAGATGGACTGATGCAAAGTGGAAAGGTGTTCAGTGGTCTGACGAGTCCACATTTCAAATTGTTTTTGAAAACTGTGGACGTTGCATCCCAAAAGAGGATAAGAACAATCCGGATTGTTATATTGTTCAGTGTAAGGACACGAATCATGTATGTTTAGCTGATGTGCTATTGTGCGCTTAGCTGTTGTGTAACTGCTCGCTCCTGGTGGCCTACAGCCGACCATGTTTCGTAAATGACTATTTTTGCACAAGTAAAAACACTGCACACTGTCTGTAATATCAGCAAAAAGTTCAGAGAATCTGGAGAAATCGCTGCACGTAAGTGGCAAGACCAACATTGAATGCCCATGACCCTCAGGCGGTACTGCATCAAAAAACAGTGTGTAAAGGATATCACCACATGGGCTGGGTAACACTTCAAAAAACCACTGTCCCTAAATACGGTTCGTCGCTACATCTGAAAGCGCAAGTTAAAACTCTACTATGCAAAGCGAAAGCCATTTATCAACAACACCCAGAAACGGCGCCAACTTCACTGGAGTTGAGCCAATCTAAGATGGACTGATACAAAGTGGAAAAGTGTTCGGTGGTCTGACTAGTCCACATTTCAAATTGTTTTTGGAAACTGCGGACGTCAAGTTCCAAAAGAGGAAAATAACCATCCGGACTGTTATAGTGTTCATTTTAAGGACACGAATCATGAATGTTTAGCTGGTGTGCTATCGTACGCTTAGCTGTTGTGTAGCTACTAGCTCCTGGTGGCCTACAGCCTACCATGTTTCGTAAATGGCTATTTTTGCACAAGTAAACACACTGCAGGACTTTTTATTGGAGATTTCACAACCACTTATAGTCCCATACTTGTTTTGTTTTTGCTCATCTCAGACCGATATCTAAAATATCGAATCGGAACATCCCTAGAATTTAATGCAGAAAACGGTTCTGACTTTTCATCATCATGATCGTTCTCTATTTTGCACAGCTGGCAGCCTATAAAGGGTCGGATAGCATACCTTGCGAGATGAATCCTGCATGTCTTCTGATGTTCTCATACTCCAAGTGAAAGCAGCTGACTATGTTTCAAGTTCACTGTTAATAAATATTACAGATTTTGTTTCATGTTCACTCCCTGCATATGTTTTTCTGCAGCCGTGAGTACTTAGGGTTGGTGCTCGATTATATTCCTGCATCCTTTCATCCTTTGATGTGTCCAGAGGGTCTTAAAACTAGTGGATCTCGGTAAATCTGCAGGTCTTTACAAACTTGAGCCCCTTTTTTCTGAAGTCAGCCATTGATTTTTTTTGCCGAACCGCTTACGTATATTTTTAATCTTTCCTTGTCTAGTAACGAGATTCCTAACATATGGAAATCTGCCTATGTTGATAACATCCAGACTGTTATCAACGCAAAGTTGAAAAGCCAGCATCTGTGATGGTATGGGGGTGCATTAGTGCCCAAGGCATGGGTAACTTACACATCTGTGAAGGCACCATTAATGCTGAAAGGTACAACATATGCTGCCACCGAAGCGCCGGCTTTTTTATGGACGCCCCTGCTTATTTCAGCAAGACAATGCCAAGCCACATTCAGCACGTGTTACAACAGTGTGGCTTTGTAAAAAAAAAGAGTGCGGGTACTTTCCTGGCCCGCCTGCAGTCCGGACCTGTCTCCCATGGAAAATGTGTGGCACATTATGAAGCTTAAAATACGACAGCAGAGACCCCGGACTGTTGAACAACTGAAGCTCTACATAAAACAAGATTGGGAAATAATTCCACTTTCAAAGCTTCAACAATTATTTTTTTCAGTTCCCAAATGTTTATTGAGTGTTATTAAAAGAAAAGGTGATGTACCACAGTGGTGAACATTCCCTTTCCCAACTACTTTGGCACGTGTTGCGGCCATGAAATTCAAAGTTAATTATTATTTGCAAAAAAAAAAAAAAAGTTTATGAGTTTAAACATCAAATATCTTGTCTTTGTAGTGCATTCAATTGAATATGGGTTGAAAAGGATTTGCAAATCATTGTATTCCGACGAGTTGAGTTTATACCAAAATGGATGCATGGATGATACAGCAGAGGATTGGGAGAATGTCATGTGGTCAGATGAAACCAAAATAGAACTTTTTGGTATAAACTCAACTTGTCGTGTTTGGAGGAAGAAGAATACTGAGTTGCATCCCAAGAACACCACACCTACTGTGAAGCATGGGGGTGGAAACATCATGCTTTGGGGCTGTTTTTCTGCTAAGGGGACAGGACGATTGATCCGTGTTAAGGAAAGAAGGAATGGGGACATGTATCGTGAGATTTTGAGCCAAAACCTCCTTCCATCAGTGAGAGCTTTGAATGGTTGACCAAATACTTATTTTCCACCATAATTTACAAATAAATTCTTTAAAATTCCTACAATGTGAATTCCTGGATTTTTTTTTCACATTCTGTCTCTCACAGGTGAAGTGTACCTATGATGAAAATTACAGACCTCTGTCATCATTTTAAGTGGGAGAACTTGCACAATCGGTGGCTGACTAAATACTTTTTTTGCCCCACTGTATAAGTACTTGGGAATTATCATTGATGAGAGATTGTCTTTTAAAGCACATATACAGAAGCTTGTTTCTAAGCTTAAAATTAAATTGGGTTTCATTTGCAGAAATAACTCTTGTTTTCCGTAAAAGTCAGGAAACATCTGACATCCTTTACTTGATTATGGAGACTTGCTTTTTATGAATGCACCTGGAACTTACTTGTAAAAACTAGACACTGTATATCACTGTGACTTACGTTTTATTACTGGTTGTGGAAATATTGTCTAGCTTGTATGCAAAGGGCAAACTGTCCATCTTTAACTGCCCAAAGACTTTCTCCATGCATAGTTTTTATCCATAAATGTCTTCTTGGACTTGTCCCCACCTATCTGTCGTCCTTTGTGTGTCGAGACTCATGTTGGTTCCTGGAGCCAACACAGAACTTGGTTAAAAAAAAAAAAAAAAAATTTAGTTATGCAGGTCCCTGGTCATGGAATGACATCCAGACAAAAAAAAATCTGGAGCTACCAGAATGGATCACTTTGGGGGAGTTTAAGTCCATTTTAAAGGGGAACATTATCACAATTTCAGAAGGGTTAAAACCAATAAAAAACAGTTCCCAGTGGCATATTTTATTTTTCTAATTTTTTTTCAAAATTTTACCCATCATAGAATATCCCGAAAAAAAGGCTTTAAAGTGCCTGATTTTCGCTATCTGTGAAGCCACCGTCCATTTTTCTGTGACGTCATCCAGTGATATACATGCTATCCAGGCGGATAGCACAGCAAGACATAGTGACATTAGCTCGGATTCAGACTGGGATTTCAGCGGTTTAAGCGATTCAACAGATTACGCATGTTTTGAAACGGATGGTTGGAGTATGGAGGCAGATAGCGAAAACGAAATTGAAGAAGAAAATGAAGCTATTGAGCGACTAGCTATTGACGCTATTCGGCCAAGTCTGCCTTAGCATCGCCGGTAAAATGTGCAGACCAACTATCGGGACTTTCGAATCTTGTGACACTGGAGTAACTTAAATATGTCGATTGGTAAGTGTTTGTTTGGCATTAAATGTGGGTGGAGGGAAAAGCTGGATGCAAATCTAGCTAGCCTAAATACCATGTTAGCATCGATTAGCATGCCTTGCTAATCGATGCACTTTCTACGTAAATCAACTTGAATCCTTCCCTGATATATATATATATATATATATATATATATATATATATATATATATATATATATATATATATATATATATATATATATATATGCATGTATATATACATATATATGTACATATATAAAGTTAAGTTAAAGTACCAATAATTGTCACACACACACTAGGTGTGGTGAAATTTGGCCTCTGCATTTGACCCATCCCCTTGATAACCCCCTGGGAAGTGAGGAGAGCAGTGAGCGGCAGCGGTGCCACGTCCGGGAATCATTTATGGTGATTTAGCGCCCAATTCCAACCCTTGATGCCGAGTGCCAAGCAGGGAGGCAATGGGTCCCATTTTTATAGTCTTTGGTATGACTCGGGGGGGTATACATATATATGAACATATACATACATATATACATACATACGCGTGTATATATGTATGTGTATATATTTGTGTATATGTATATACATCCATATATATGTAAATATATGTATATATGTATATATATATATATATACCTGGGGATAGGTTGATTGGCAACACTAAATTGGCCCTAGTGTGTGAATGTGAGTGTGAATGTTGTCTGTCTATCTGTGTTGGCCCTGCGATGAAGTGGCGACTTGTCCAGGGTGTACCCTGCCTTCCGCCCGATGGTAGCTGAGATAGGTGCCAGCGCCCCCCGCAACCCCAAAAGGGAATAAGCGGTAAAAAATGGATGGATGGATATATATATATATATATATATATATATATATATATATATATATATATATATATATATATATATATATATAAATGTATATATACATCCATATATATATGTATGTGTGTATACACACACACACACACATACATATATATATACATATATATATACATATGTCTTGATTGGATTATCCAGAGAATAGTGCTCGATACCGTGGTAGAGCGCAATATGTAGGTGTGGGAAAAAATCACAAGACTACTTCATCTTGTATGAAGATGAAGTAGTCTTGTGATTTTTTCCCACACCTACATATATATATATATAAATATATATATATATATATATATATATATATATATATATATATATATGTCTTGATTGGATTATCCAGAGAATAGTGCTCGATACCGTGGTAGTGCGTAATATGTAGGTGTGGGAAAAAATCACAAGACTACTTCATCTCTACAGATCTGTTTCATGAGGGGTTCCCTCAATCATCAGGAGATTTTAATGGAAGCATTCACATACAATGGTTTATATAGAGCACAGAGTGGGTGGGTACAAGCAGGCGTAGGGTGTGGTGATTGGCTCATGTGTTACCTAGGAGGTGTTTCCGTCTATGGCGGCATGTTGAAATGATTTCACTGCGCTTGTTGAGGGATGATAGATCTGGATGATATACAATAAACAGTTTCTCTTTTAAGCATAGGTTGCATCTTTTATTACCACTGTTGTAAGGTGTGCTGGATGCAAGAATTTGCCATGTTATTGAATATTCAACATTATTGTCTTTGAGGTTCCAAATGTGTTTGCTGAGTTCTGTAGAATTCTGCAAAGTCTGGTTTCTGAAGGAGGCGTTGTGATTATTCCATCTTGTTTTGAACGCTCCTTCGGTTAATCCTACGTACGTGTCGGATGTGTTAATGTCCTTGCGTATTACCTTTGCTTGGTAAATGACTGATGTCTGTAAGCACCTTCCGTTGAGAGGGCAATCAGGTTTCTTGCGACAGTTACATTCATTGTTGGTTTCAGAGTCGTTTAGTCTGGGGGTAGGCAGTCCTTTTGCAATTGCTTTGTTGTGGTTGTTGCATCCAATCAAGACACACACATATACATATATATATATATATATATATATATATATATATATATATATATATACATATGTATATATATAAATATATATATATATATATATACAAATGTGTGTGTGTGTGTGTATGTGTGCGTGCGTGCGTGCGTGTGTGTGTGTGTGTGTGTGTGTGTGTGTGTGTGTGTGTGTGTGTGTGTGTGTGTGTGTGTGTGTGTGTGTGTGTGTGTGTAGATATATTTATTTCTAAGGTTTTTAGGTTTAAAACATACAAATTTACCTTAGATGCTAACATTTTATGCTAATATGGGAACTGGCAAAGAACCCACTCACCAGTTGAATTGCAAGCCCATAATGATAATAATTGTAACAAATATCTCACCATCCATGTTTTTGTTTCATTTCTTAGCAAAACGAGCTGTGGCGACGAGGAGGTTTCCGAAGAACCGGGGCTGTGCCCTCACGGACCAATGGTAGAGGTGCAGCGAGGGTCTATGTCGTGGACGAAGACACAGACTTACTGGACCTGATCTCGCCAATTGGTGGACGAGTCAATCCTTCTTGGAATCGACTGAAGGGAAATCAAAAAGAGAAGCTTGGCGTGCCTTCAAAGCATTTGGATGACAACATGACTGTCGATAAAAAAGTGGACTCCGGTTGGGGGACTTCATCCACGATCCCAGGGAAACCCTCCGATGACGTTATCATTCTCGACACAGGAAATAACTCCAAAAAGTCTTTTGTGGATTTGACTTCTCCGCCTAAGATCCCCCTTGATCCTGAGACCCACATTGACTCGACTTCACCAAGGGAGGACACTGATGAACGGTCCAGCTTTGTCTTACCTTCATCTCATGTGATCCACCAGAATCCATCAGTCAACCATGGACATGTCGGACAGATCAGCACACGGAACACCACTGACATCCACCATCTTCATAAGCGCAAAGGAGAACTACCAAAAAGGAGCCAATCTGGAATTATCACCATCGTATCTAAAGATGGAGATCTGGTCCTCGGCTCCGATGGCAAGCTGTATCGTCTCAAACCTGGACCACCGGGCTTTATGGGTCCTCCCGGGCAGGAAGTGTGTGTCAGAATGCTTCTACTTTCTTTATGGCATAGCCAAAACATTATAATGTCTGTGCGAAACCATATCCACATAAGAATGATACATTTTTATTGACATTTTAGACATTTCTCCACATGCTAACTCTGTTTTTAGTTCTTGTGGAAGGCTTTTTGACTAACTCTGGCTGGGAAGTTTCTAAAACTCAACCATGACAAGTGAACCATAAATGATAGGCGTGTACCAAACCAGTGAAGTTGGAAAGTTGTGTAATTCGTAAATAAAAACAGAATATAATGATTTGCAAATCCTTTTCAACTTATATTCAATTGAATAGACTGCAAAGACAAGATATTTAATAATCGAACTGAGAAACTTAATCTTTGTTTTGCAAATATTCCTTAACTTAGAATTTAATGGTAGCAACGTTTGGGAACTGAGGAGACCAGTTTTTGAAGCTTTTCGGGTGGAATTCTTTCTTAATGTAAAGTTTATGTTGTTCAACAGTCTCCGTTGTGGTATTTTAGGCTTCATATTGTGCCACACATTTTCAATGGGAGACAGGTCTGGACTACAGGCAGGCCAGTCTAGTACTCACACTCTTTTAGTATGAAGCCACGCTGTTGTAATGCGTGGCTTGGTATTGTCTTGCTGAAATAAGCAGGGGCGTCCATGATAACGTTGCTTGGATGGCAACATATGTTGCTCCAAAACCTGTATGTACCTTTCAGCATTAATGGGGCCTTCACAGACGTGTAAGTTACCCATGTCTTGGGCACTAACACACCCACATACCATCACAGATGCTGGCTTTTCAACTTTGTGCTGAGAAAAATCCGGAGGGGTATTTGCCTCTTTGTTCCGGAAGACACACAGTCCATAGTTTCCAAAAACAATTGGAAATGTGGACTCGTCAGATTACAGAACAAGTTTCCACTTTGCATCAGTCCGTTTTAGAGCAGCTCGAGCTCAGCAAAGCCGGCGGCATTTCTGGGTGTTGTTGATAAAAGGCTTTGGCTTCACTTAGTAGAGTATTATCTTGCACTTACAGATGTAGCGACAAACTGTTGTTACTGACAGTGGTTTTCTTAAGTGTTCCTGAGCGTGGTGATATCCTTTACACACCGAGTTCGGTTTTTGATGCAGTACTGCCTGAGGGATTTGGACATTCAATGTTGATTTTCAGCCTTGCTGCTTACATGCAGTGATTTCTCCAGATTCTCTGACCCTTGTAATGATATTACGGACCGTAAATGGTGAAATCTCTATTTTCTTTGCAATAGCTGGTCGAGAAATGTTGTTGTTAAACAAGTTGCTCACGCCCTCGCCCTATCCTTTTTTGAATGACTGAGCATGGAAGCTGCTTTTATACCCAATCATGGCACCCACCTGTTTCCAATTATCCTGTACATCTGTGGGATGCTCCAAATAAGTATTTAATGAGCATTCCTCAACTTTCTCAGGCTTTTTTGCCACTTGCGCCAGCTTTTTTGAAACATGTTGCAGGCATTAAATGCCAAATGAGGTAATATTTGCAAAAAAAATAAAGTTTTCCTTTTCGATTGTTAAGTATTTTGTCTTTGCAGTCTATTCAATTGAATATAAGTAGAAAAGGATATGTAAATCATTGTATTTTGGTTTTTATTTACTATTTACACAAGGTGCCAACGTCACTGGTTTTGGGGTTTGTAGATCAGGACCTTTTCCACCAATTGTTCATGAGCTTTAAGTTACTGGAACGGTTAGTTCCTTGAACTGTAGTTTCCTGCGGACCCGTGTGGTTTACGTTTGACCGCATTTCACAGTTCTGTCTAGGTGGTTTAACGGGAAACCGGAGTCGGAGTTGACAACATGGTTTTGACATGTTTCACTTGAAATTATTTCGTTTTTAACCTTCTTTACCAACATTCCTCATTTTTAGGGCTTCCCTGGAGAACCTGGCGTGCTTGGGTTCAAAGGGGATAAGGTGAGAAAAACCTTTGACGGATGGATCAACATAATTCACGATGAAGAACTGAACTAATCTGACAACTCTAAACTTCTGTCCTCTGCCTTTGACCTGACCTATGTAATACAGTCATGGTCAAAAGTTTACATACACTTGTACAGATCATAATGTCATGGCTGTCTTGAGTTTCCAATAATTTCTACAACTCTTATTTTTTGTGATAAAGTGATTGGAGTAATGATAATATTTGGTTACCTGTCCCTTGGCAAGTTTCACTGCAATAAGGCGCTTTTGGTAGCCATCCACAAGCTTCTGGTTGAATTTTTGACCACTCTTCCTGACAAAATTGGTGCGGTTCAGCTAAATTTGTTGTTTTTCTGACATGGACTTGTTTCTTCAGCATTGTCCACATGTTTTAGTCAGGACTTTGGGAAGGCCATTCTAAAACCTTCATTTGTCAGGACTTCGACTATGGTGAGATCTATTTTCCCGTTGTGCAAAGCGAATGGATCGGACATGACTTGAAGGTAAAAACAGGATTTTAATCTTAACTCAAAAAAAGGAACAAACGAAAGGCGCTCTCAGCAGAGGTTCGAAACTTGAATAAGAAAACAAAACTACCACAAAGGCAAAACTAAGGACATAAAACAAAACTTGCAAACTATGGCATGAATGACATCGAGAAAAGAGCATGAATGTGAGCAGCATGGATCATCAGCATGAATAACAAGGGTGTGTAGAGGGTGCCTGGCAACTACAGGCTTAAAGGGGAACATTAACACCAAACCTATGCAAGCGTCAATATATACCTTGCTGTTGCAGAAAAAAGACCATGTACTTTTTTAACCGATTTCCGAACTTTAAATGGGTGAATTTTGGCAAGTTAAACGCCTTTGTGTTTATCGTTTTTTTAGCGATGACGTCAGAACATGAGGTCACCGAGGTAACACACCTGCCATTTTCATTTTCACATTACAAACACCGGGTCTCAGCTCTGTTATTTTCCGTTTTTTCGACTATTTTTTGTAACCTTGGAGAGATCATGCCTCGTCGGTGTGTTGTCGGAGGGTGTAACAACACTAACAGGGAGGGATTCAAGTTGCACCACTGGCAAGAAATCTGCCGCCAGATCCCCATTGAATGTACCAAAGTGTCTTCACATTTTACCGGCGTTGCTAAGACAGACATGGCACAGAGATGTATGGATAACCTGCAGATGCATTTGCAACGATTAAGTCAACGAAATCACAAAGGTGAGTTTTGTTGATGTTGTTGACTTATGTGCTAATCAGACATATTTGGTCACGGCATGACTGCCAGGTAATCGATGCTAACATGCTACGCTAATCGATGCTAACATGCTATTTACGCTAGCTGTATGTACATTTGAAACTAGATACCCTCATTTAATGCGAAACAAACACTTACCAATCGACGGATTTAAGTTGCTCCAGTGTCACAAGATGCGAAAGTCCTGATCGTTTGGTCCGCACATTTTACCGGCGATGCTAATAAAGCAGCCATGCTATGGGACACTTTATTAGGTACAGCCATGCTATGGCCGAATAGCATCACTAGCTATTCGCTCAATAGCTTCAATTTCTTCTTCAATTTTGTTTTCGCTATCAGCCTCCATACTCCGACCATTTGTTTCAATACATGCATAATCTGTTGAATCGCTTAAACCGCTGAAATCCGAGTCCGAATCCGAGCTAATGTCGCTATATCTTGCTGTGGTAACCGCCATGTTGTTTGTATTGGCAGCCCTGTATGACGTCACAGGGAAATGGATAGTGGTTTCGAAGATAGCGAAAATCAAGAACTTTAAAGCTTTTTTTAGGGATATTCCGGGAGGTGTAACATTTTGAAAAAAACTTTGGAAAATAAAACAAGCCACTGGGAACTGATTTTTATTGTTTTTAACCCTTTTGAAATTGTGATAATGTTCCCCTTTAAATAGAGGTGACGTGATTAACAACAGGTGCGCGAGTCCAAATGAATCAGGTTGCGTGACATGAGGACCGGTGAAAACTAATGGGTTGTCGTGGAAACAAAGCAGGGAGTGAAAAAACAGGAACTGACAGAGTGCAAAAACCAAACAGAACATAGCCAAACTAAACGTGATCCCCAAGACATGACATCATTTTAGCCTGATTTTGTCATTCATTTACCACTTATAACACGTGTTTGGGGTCATTGGCGACAAAACAGGTCCAGAGCATAATACTACCACCAAAGTGCTTGACGGTAAGTATGGTGTTCCTGGGATTAAAAGCCTCACTTTTTCTCCTTCAAACTTTTTGCTGGGTATTGTGGCCAAACAGCTCAATTTTTGTTTCATCTGACCACGGAACTTTCCTCCAGAATGTCCATGTGGTGTCAGCAGATTTGGTCACATTTTCAGTAGACCCATAATAAATTCATAAAAGAACCGAACTTCATTATTGGTTTTTTTGTGACCAACAAGTATGTGCTCCAATAAGAGTTGTAAAAACATATTAGAAACTCAAGACAGCCATGATATTATGTCCTTCACAAGTGTATGTAAACTTTTGACCATGTCTGTAAGTCAGTCCTGCTTTATGAAACCAATATATGACCAAAATGTCGTATCGAGGCTGTACTGAATACACGGAATTGTGATGTACAAAGGGGAAGATTGGCCCTGAAGGGAGTCCAGGAAAAAGGGGTGACGTAGGACCGGCAGGACCACCAGGTCTACCAAGCCTTTACCTTTGGAGGAACACTGCTGATGAATGGGCTGCCTTCCAGGTATGATACACACATAACATATTTCATTACTCTATTCCATCTACTCTTTGTCTAAACTGAGGTTCAAACACAACTTGTTTTGTTCACTCTTCACACGTCCATCATTTAATGTCTTAATATTGATTAAACATTTTTATTGTGTGTTCTAAAACTGGCGTACATTCTGCATATACATGAACACAAAACACATTGATTGTGCTCTCTATTTTGCTCATTTACCAGACTTAATCCATGATCTCAATCGATCGTCTTTGTGTGCTATCAAGTTTGCATTTGTAGAAGGCTAAGCAAGCTACACAACAACTTGAGCCAACATTGGTAATTAACATTCACACATTTCTAACCGACTGTTTTTACTTACCGTTTCATTGTCTCCTCCATTACCATAAAGAGTGGGCACCATACTTGCCAACCCTCCCGATTTTCCCGGGAGATTCCAGAATTTCAGTGCCCATCCCGAAATTTTTAAGGGGCAACCATTCTCCCGATTTCCACATGCACATCAATATTGGGGGCGTGCCTTAAAGGCACTGTCTTTAACGTCTTCTACGTTTGTAAAACCTGTCGTCATGGCCGCTTTTCCTCCATATGAACCGCCCAATCACGTAATATCTACGGCTTTTCACACACAAGTGAATGCAATGCAAACTTGGTCAACAGCCATACAGGTCACACTGAGGGTGGGCGTATAAACAACTTTAACACTGTTACAAATTTGTGAACCCACACCAAACAATAATGACAAACACATTTCGGGAGAACATCCGCACCGTAACACAACAGAACGAATACCCAGAACCCCTTGCAGCACTAACTCTTCCGGGACGCTACAATATACACCCCCCGCAACCCTGCCCCCCAATCTCAACTCCGCCCCTCATCTCTCGAATTCCGAGGTCTCAAGGTCGGCAAGTATGGTGGGCACGGGTTACGCCATTTAAAGTATTTTTTCGGAAAATCCATCTTTTTGTGAAAGGTCTTTTCTTTGCACACACTCGCAGTTGAATGAAGTTAAAAGTAAAGCACTTTTTACTTCAGAGGAGGCTGAAAGTTTGTGTGGAGACTTGTGGTGTTTAACGCAAACCAGACATTTTCTTTGACTAGGTTTCAGCTGAGATAGGCTCCGGCAAACCCCTTCGACCTCGAAGGGACAAGAGGTCAGAGGTGGGTAGAGTAGCCGGAAATTGTACTCAAGTAAGAGTACTGTTACTTTAGAGATGTATTACTCAAGTAAAAGTAAGGAGTAGTCACCCAAATATTGACTTGAGTAAAAGTAAAAAGTATGTTGTGAAAAAACTACTCAAGTACTGAGTAACTGATGAGTAACCTGATTACAGCAACAAGTAATGCACAAAAACATAAAAATAGCAATGAGCAAATTCGGAGCCAGGAATATCTCTTAAGCAACTAAAACAATAATATATATTAAATAATAGTACATTAAAATAAAATTTAAAAAATGGCACATTGAGCCACAATAACTTAACAGCACCATAGCCTCAGTAGGCATTCATTGATTTGATTGATTGATTAAAACTTGTATTAGTGGATTGCACAGTACAGTACATATTCCGTACAGTTGACCACTAAATGGTAACACCCCAATAAGTTTTTCAACCTTTATCAATTACTTAATAAATGACCAAGTCGAGGTGATCTACCTCATATATACATATACATACACACACATATCATTTATACACACACATATCATATATACACACTCAAATCATATATCAGTATATATATATGTATGTATGTATATATATATATATATATATATACATACATTTATATATACAGTATACAATTTATATTCATTTATTTTGCCCTTTTTGTTGACATGTTGAAGGTGTTTTAATGAATATACATGCATGTTTAACATATAGATTCCTATCTTTCATGAAGACAAGAATATAAGTTGGTGTATTACCTGATTCTGATGACTTGCATTGATTGGAATCTGACGTTCACGTTTTCAAATGGAGGAGAAAAAAAGTTCCTCTTTTCTGTCTAATACCACATGAAAGTCGTTGGTTTTTCGCATCTTATTTGTCCAGCTTCCATATTCGTTTTTATACACTTTACGAGAAATACATTGGCGGCAAACTCCGTAGCTTGCTAGCTCGTTTGCGCTGGCTTTCGGAGACTCTTATTTTGTTAATGCAGGCGCGATGGAGCGGCATTTTTATTGTGAAGACAGGAACTGTGCGATCAGTCTTTAGGCTTTTGACGGGAAGTACGGTTGAAATAAAAAAGTGTCTTTTTTCCTTTACACTTTCGATTGATCGATTGAAACTTTTATTAGTAGATTGCACAGTACAGTACATATTCCGTACAATTGACCACTAAATAGTAACACCCCAAGACGTTTTTCAACTTGTTTAAGTCGGGTCATGTGACCGCCTGGCTCTGTTTGATTGGTCCAACGTCACCAGTGACTGCATGTGATTGGTGAAACGCAGGCATGCGTAGATCCTACTTTGAAGCTGTCATTAACCAAAACAAACATTTATAGATCGATAAAAAAAAGTAGCGAGTAGCGAACTGAATGTAGATAAATGGAACGGAGTAAAAGTAGCGTTTCTTCGCTATAAATATACTCAAGTAAAAGTAAAAGTATGTTGCAAAAAAACTACTCGTAGAAGTACAATTCATCCCAAAAGTTACTGAAGTAAATGTAACGGAGTAAATGTAGCGCGTTACTACCCACCTCTGGAAGCGGTAGAAAATGGATGGGTTTCATTCAAGTCTTTTCATATGTAAAACTTTAGCAGAAATAGACTTCAGTGCGTGCAAGAAGACATCTGTCCCCGTCTGCTTGGTCTTTATACGATGACATCAGCCACATGCTGCAGAAGACATCCCGAGTATGTTAGAGGGATGAGGAGCCCCTTCCTAAGCATAAAAGGAATAGACGAGGAAAAACGAGTCTGGTAGGGTTTTGTGGTTTACCAAACACACTTTGAACTTCACTCCCCAAGAGGCCTGTCGGTGACGGAGTCAGGAAATTAATTGCAGAACATCTCATCTCAGATCCTTCCCTCATTTGGTTCATAGTAGGTTGAATTGAGGCAACTGGACTACAGAGCTTGTTCAGATAAGATTTTTTTTGGTTTGGTTTGATGGTTCTTTGCTCAAAATATTGCATAGATGTTGCTGTTAAGACTACTTCTTTTTTGTTTTCCCTCATTACTACGCCCACTCACGCCAACTAGCCTTTTGATTATTGATTGACTGAAACTTTTATTAGTAGATTGCACAGTACAGTACATATTCCGTACAATTGCCCACTAAAGTTTTTCAACTTGTTTCAAATCGGGGTCCACGTAAATCAATCCCTCCAGCCTTGTTTACTCCAGTAGTTGTTTTTTGGTTTGGCCCCCTTCCTTGTCACTTTGTGACATTGCTGGTTTAACAGCAGAGGAGCATGTTCGGCAGGGCACAATCACAGAGTACTTGCTAGCAGAAACAGTGTGTAGACAGAAAAAGGGAGAACGGACGCATTTCGGCTTAAAAACTAACGATAAAGGTGAAGTTATATAACTTAGAAACGCCATCAGTGGCCTAGTGGTTAGAGCAGGGGTCACCAAACTTTTTGAAACCAAGAGCTACTTCTTGGGGAACGATTAATAGGAAGGGCTACCAGTTTGATATACACTTAAATAAATTGCCAGAAATAGCCAATTTGCTCAATTTACCTTTAATAAATAAATCTATATGTATAAAAAAATGGGTATTTATGTCTGTCATTCCGTCGTACATTTTTTTTCCTTTTACGGAAGGTTTTATGTAGAGAATAAATGATGAAAAAACACTTAATTGAACGATTTAAAATAGGAGAAAACAGGCAAAAAAAATGAAAATTAAATTTTGAAACATCATTTATCTTCAATTACGACTCTTTCAAATTCAAAATTCAACCAAAAAAAAGAAGAGAAAAACTAGCTAATTTGAATCTCTTTGAATAAATTAAAAAAATAATTAATGGAACATCAGTAGTAGTTTTTCCTGGTTAAGATTAATTTTAGGTTTTTGATGACATGTTTTAAAGAGGTTAAAATCCAATCTGCATTTTGTTAGAAAATATAACAAATTTGACCAAGCTATATTTCTAATAAAGACAAATCATTATTTGTTCTAGATTTTCCAGAACAAAAACTTTAAAAGAAATTCAAAAGACTTTGAAATAAGATTTAAATTTGATTCTAAAGATTTTCTAGATCTGCTAGAGTATTTTTTTTTTTAATTCTAATCATAATAAGTTTGAAGAAATATTTCACAAATATTCTTTCTCGAAAAAACAGTAGCTAAATAAAGAATTGAATTAAAATGTATTTATTATTCTTTACAATGAAAAAAATAATTACTTGAACATTGATTTAAATTGTCAGGAAAAAAGAGGAAGGAATTTAAAAAGGTAAAAAGGTATATGTGTTTAAAAATCCTAAAATTATTTTTAAGGTTGTATTTTTTCTCTAAAATTGTCTTTTTGAAAGTTATAAGAAGCAAAGTAAAAAAAATATATTACTTTATTTAAACAAGTGAAGACCAAGTCTTTAAAATGTTTTTTTGGATTTTAAAATTCTATTTGAGTTTTGTCTCTCTTAGAATTAAAAATGTCGAGCAAAGTCAGACCAGCTTGCTAGTAAATAAATAAAATTTAAAAAATAGAGGCAGCTCACTGGTAAGCGCTGCTATTTGAGCTATTTTTAGAACAGGCCAGCGGGCTCCTCATCTGGTCCTTACGGGCTACCTGGTGCCCGCGGGCAACGCATTGGTGACCCCCTGGGTCAGAGTGTCCGCCCTGAGATCGGTATGTTGTGAGTTCAAACCCCGGCCGAGTCATACCAAAGACTATGAAAATGGGACTCGTTACCTCCCTGCTTGGCACTCAGCATCAAAGGTTGGAATTGGGAGTTAAATCACCAAAAATGATTCCCCGGGCGCGGCCACCGCTGCTGCTCACTGCTCCCCTCACCTCCCAGGCGGTGATCAAGGGTGATTGGTCTAATGCAGAGAATAATTTCTCCACACCTCGTGTGTGTGACAATCATTGGTACTTTAACTTCAGGAAGAGGGGCTTTAAGACATGTAACTACTTCTAAATCACTAATCCTCACCTCCATGGCGACTAATAAAGTAAGTTTCTTACAAGTATCATCCCTGCAGGACGAGGAATAAAAATGTAAACAATCACCATTGGTAGATCTACACCTAACATCCACTGTAATGATACCAAGTACAGGAGCGTATCTAGTCGATACTACTATGTTTGTAAACTGAGTAAATATATCCCTGGACACATGAGGACGTTGAATATGAGTCGGCAGGGACCAGCTGGCGGTGAAGCGCTTAAATACTACCGGGAAGTGATTGGCAGCAGGTGTGCCTGGTTGAGGGCAAACAGACTGGGGAAAAAACTGACAAACCAGATGAGGAGGCAGGGAGAATACAACAAACACAACATTAAATGTAACTCAGATATTGGGTTTTACTATGTAAAAGCGCCTTGGGTCACTAGAGAAAAGCGCTATATAAATATAATTCACACTTCACTTCAATAAGTCTGATAAGTTGGTTTTGCATGATCGGGCCCCTTTATGATTTATTGTTATATTTGTTGATAAATCAGTAACATAATCCTGTTTTCTTTTCTTTGTAGAAAACCAATTTCTACCAGTTGCTGTGTGCTGGTTGGCCCGTAAGTATCCAGTGATGACCACTTATCTTTATTGTTGTTTACATTTGGTTACATGACCTTGTTGACCTGATTCTGGTTTCCTCAATTGTGATCTTGCAGACCGAAAAAGGTCATGTTGGACCACCTGGAGAGATTGGCAAGACTGGCATGCGGGTTAGGAATATGCCTTATTAATGAAGATAATATTTTTTTGTAATTGTATTGATTATAAATGTCTTTCAGGGCACTCCTGGTGAACCAGGGGAACGCGGGCGACCAGGGATGCCAGGAGAAATGGTAAGTAGAGATGCTGGATTCTAGGAATGAGTCAAATAATACTGAAGAATGGGTGTATTGTGAAACCCAAACCCACAGCCTTCTATGACGGGGGTCGGCTCTTTAGCGCCGCCCTAGTGGCTCTCTGGAGCTTTTTCAAAAATGTATGAAAAATGGAAAAAGATGAGAGGAAAAAAATACAAAAAAAATCTATTTTTTGTTTTAATATAGTTTCTGTAGGACAGGGGTCGGCAACCTTTACCGCTCAAAGAGCCATTCCGACCCGTTTCACAAAATGAGGAAGACAATGGGAGCCGCAACTATTCTCGACAGTATCTGCTGGTGGTCACCCAGATGACAAGAATAAGGGCATGCTATGAAGCCAGTGCCTTAAACACCTTCTACAACATGTACAAACTGCTTGCCAGTCCAGCAACATGTTGTGAGAGGCTTCCGCAGATGCACGCACACGACTGGAAGGCATACTGGGTGACACAGAGTACACTGACGGTTGTGATAGAAACAACTTTAACACTCCTACTAATATGCGCCACATTGTAAACCCACACAAAGGAAGAATGACAAACACAACATAAACGCAACACAACAAATACCCAGAATCCTTTGCATCCATGACACTTCCTGACTATGTTATACACCCAGCGAGCACCAAACCCCGCTCACCTCAACCACGCAGGGAGGGGGAGGGGGTTTGATGATCACGGGGTGTATAACACAGTCAGG